>NC_138783.1:97518711-97767670 GCF_965178545.1 Coloeus monedula
TGGTATACTATTCATATATATGATAATGAGGTTCTAAATATGAAATATGTATATATGATTTTTAAACTACATAAATTCTTTACATCCTACTGTTTATTCTTTGAAAAGAACATTTACAAAACCTCATTTTATAGGTACTTCCTGATATGACTTATTATCATGTATATATAGATTCATAACCCACAAGCTGTGATTCTATTGGGAAGGAAAGAAAAAAAAGAAAGCTGGTGAAGTGGTAGGACTGTTGGATTCCATACTTACTAAGATTTTATGTCAAATTAATTATTTTTCTGAATTCCTCCTTTCCCTTAGTAACTTAAAACTCAACTGATTGACTCAAGGGGTTGAACTTCACAAAGATAATTAGCAAAAGACAAGTCCTGTGTCTACTATGACTAGAAGATGACTGTTTGGTGTGACTATGGAAAAGGAAAAAATGCCTGTTGGATATCCAAGCCATAAAATATGTTCAGTAGAGCTGGTCAAAAACTAATATTATTGCATAAGGACTTAGGAAGACCTCAGCTGGAACACTACATGCAGTTTTGATTGTTTCTGATAGGAAGATTAATGAAGACTTGAACAAATATAGAGAAAGACTACTAGTGGGGACAAAAGCACGGACAGCCTTGTGTTTAAGAGGAGCTGTTAGAAACTGGCTTGTTCAGTCCAGAAAAATGAAAACTCCAATAGGATATGACTGTTCAGTATTAAAAGATACTTGAAATAATATCACAGATGGGACAACACTGTTCGAGCTAGAAGACAATGCTGACACAAGATCAAGTGCTACAAATTATCCATTAATACATTTTTCCCCTTGATGACAACCCCTCTCATTTCCTGTTTTGTTCTTGATTTACTTCACCCTTTTTATCACTTTGAGTTCTTTCTAAGCATTCCAGAGAGGAAGAAGCAGGACTTTTGCTTCCAGCCATGTGTGATGATCTGTGCAGTGAAATTCTGCCAAGTATGAATTTAAATAGAAATTATATGGAATTGCTTGTCATACTCTTCAGAGAGCCTAAATTAGTATGCTGGAAGTTAGTTTGTTAAACTGGGCCACAGCTAAACCTCATAATTCTTGTTTGTATTTTGCAGAGCTTGCCTTGATACCTGCAGAAGAGCTAAGCATAAAGTTTTGAGTACCAGTGAGTTGCTCTGCTATCAGTGAAATTCTGAGCTTATTAGTCAAACTGAAAAACCTGCAGAAGATATGCCAAGTATGTCTCATTGAAAATACAGTAGTTGTAGAGTTTTCCCTGATTTCCCAGTGTAAATTTATTACTGATTGCTTTTCAATTATTTTGGAATCCATAATTCGTAACAGCAATGTGAAAAATATCACATTGTCAATTTTAATGAATAGAAGTACATTTTATTTTTAATAGAAAGCCTAGCCAGCAAGTTATATATCATATTTAAATAAAAAAGTAAAGAGGATGTTTCTAGTGGTGAAAAGAATTTTACTTGTTCTCTATGGAGTTTCATTTGTGTTTTGTTTTGATTTGGAGGGCTACCTGAGATGAGGACATAAATATGATGGTAGGTTGTAACATTGTTTATCATTTCCTTCTTCAGTAAAGCTCCAATATGCATTTACAAATATTACTGGATCTGACTGGGATGGAGCTGATTGTCTTCATAGCCATATGCACAGTCCTGAGTTTTGGATGTGTAGCTAAAACAAGGTACCAGTATTTTGGCTGTTAGTGAATCCTGCTTTTACAACATCATGGCTTTGCCTCTACCCTTCTCCTCCTCAGCAGGTAGTTAGGCTGGGGGTGCATTAGAAACTGGGATGAGACTCCAGCAGGAGAGCTGACCCCAACTGAACAATGGGATATTCCATACCATATGGCGTCTTCCTTAGCAATAAAAGGGAAAGAGGAGAAAATTGAAATGTCTGTAGTTACGGTATTTGTCTTCCCAAGGAACCATTTCATGTGCTGGGGTCCTGCTGTCCAGAATTGGCTAATCACCTGTCTGCTGATTTTAAGTAGTGAATTAATTGCATTTTGCTTTGCTTCTGTGCACAGTTTTTGCTTCACTTATTTAGCTACTTTATCTCAATCAATAAGACTTCTCAACTGCATTCCACTATCTCCCGACCTAAGATAGAGAAATGAGCTATCCTATATAGTGAGAGGGAAAGTGAGAGGGAAGGGAGCTGGTTAAGGGTCTGTGCTGATATTTGGCCATGGTCAGCTACCCTTTATAAGACAGTAAGACGAATTTTGTCTTAAATGGCAAAGATAGGGTTTCAAAAAACCATAGGGAAATGAAAAGGACTGGATTGCAAACTACTGAGAGTACCTATAAAAGACAAGAAGGAAGACTTCTTTAAACTCCTCCTTTTTTGTGTGTGTGTTTTTTGGTTTTTTGTTTGATTGTTTTTTTGTTTTGTTTTTTTGCAAGCAATATAGGTTACAAGAAATTTCCTTGTTTTCAACTGTAAAAAAATTAGGTTACAACACTACTCCAACAGAGGTAACAGTGACAATCATTTTGAGATTCCCTGTGGATGAAATTGTACCAATGACAGAAACTTAAGAACAGAGAATACTGAAATGTACAAATCTATGGGAACCCTAATGTTTCTGTACTTTAATAGATAATTCTTGGTCTTTTTGACAATATTCGTATATGTCTCTGATTTCATCTTGTTTTCACTTGTTTTTAGGGATTCTCCAGAATAAACATTCTAGGCTTTTGCTCAAAAATTGCAACTAACAATACCAACAATTAAAAGACATATTTTATAACATCTTCTATGGAAGAAAAAAGATAAATGTCTATACACGCACATACACAAACACAATAGGAAGTCAATATACAGTCAAATGGAAAGCTGTACTTTTGAGAAATTGTTGAAGAGGATGAATAAGTGATGTGTTAAGTTTCCTTTGGTTATAAAGAGCAATTCAAAAGTACAGGAAAAGAGAAATATAATTGTATGGCCTGAAAAAACTGGACTGGAACATCACCAAAATGCACACTAAGGTCATACAAATAAAAATTTCATGCACAAAGACATATGGGTAAAACACAAGAATATTGTTCAGGGGATTGATCATGATCCCATTTATAATGCCCAGGAGAATAAGAAAGCCTATTCAATGAACACAGAAAAGAATACCTGAAGAACATAGCAAATAAAATTTTTTCAGCAAATAAGTACATAGAACATGCACATGTTTCCATTTGCTACAGAAATTTCGTTTTCATTTTAATTGTTGCCTTCTATATTTAGTATCTTAAATATCATTTGCTACCTAATTGCACTGTACAAACAAATAAGTATAGTTATGATAATTTTATTACAGGCTATATTTTATTTCAAGGGGAAAAAAAAAGGAAATAATTGACCTAATGTAGTAAAGGATCTTACAGCAATGATAAGGAAAGAACAGAGAGACTTTTGTGGTAACTAGTGTTTCAGTCAGTCAGAACATGGTTCCATAAAGTTGAGATAATAAGAAAATTAACATGAATATACGGGATTATATCTGAGATTTAACCATAAATACATACCTATTTAAATGTTGCTATTTGACTATTTAAAAAATAAATAAAAACCAAACAAACCACACAGAAAACCACAGACCACCCACAATGATATAAACTCTGCTTCTAGGAAGAATCTAACGATTAGTCAGAGCAGCAGACTATCCTGTACCTCCGACTGGATTTTTCCATTAAATTTACTTTTCTCAATTTACTAAAGCTTAGAGCTTGAAGCATTTCCTTTTCCAGGATGCATAGATACACAAAACAGATGCATATTATTATCAGCCACATCTATAATATGAAGAACACCATGGAAGGAAGATTTGTGTTGGAAGCAAGCATGACAAATGCACCTGAGAAATGACGCACAGAATATTTTTTATTTTTAAAGAATGCTGCAATATGAATGACCTAATGGACAAAAATGAAATTATATAACTTAAATAATTTAGCTAGTCTGGGTGACTTTGTCTGAAATTAATTCAGTAGCAATTTTATGAGTAGCTCTGTTCTCTTCTGTAGAAAGATCACATTCTACAGAATATATATCCTGGTATATGCTTTAACCACAACTATAAAATCACCCTTCAACACTGTTTAGTGTGTTTGGTGTTGTTTTGGCTTGCTGGTGGTTTGGGTAGGGTTTTTTTGTTGTTGTTTTGGTTTCACTTAGAGCAGTCTTGCCAGTCCCTGGGACCTGCCTTTTTACTTATTTTTCTCATGTAGTTGAGCACTCAGTTTTCATGTGAAACATGGGTAGATCATATTAAACTTCACAATGGTTAGTTTAAGTAAGCAGAAACACATTAATATTTGCCAAACAGTGACACATGCATTGGTGGAAAAGTTAAATGTACATCAAGTGTTCATTCAATTCCACATATACATGCAAATTTTTATTTCATAATTGTAGAGTTCTTCCTCTATTTTCCCTTTCCTGTTAGCCTCCATCTCACAAAAGAATAGATGACTATGGAGATGAAGAACACACTACTTTGACAGTTTTTATCACAGTGTACCCAAATTCTCCTCTGCTTCTAGCTTTTTTAAGTGAAAAAGTTACTGCTCATGTCCTCAAATATTATATGAGGTGTGTCTGCAATTGTCCTCTAATCTATTACAGTCAGAAAGAAATGGGATAGCTTAAATAGTTTAGACAGTAGCTGAAATTTAATTCAGTTTTTCTCTGGTATGCCTAGAACAAGAAGTAGCCATGTTAAGTGGTACATAACTGGTGCCCCCTCTTCCATTTAGTGAAATGACCCCATTTCTGAATAAATAAAATAAAGTAAGAAATAATAAAATAATAAAATGAAATAAACCAAAAATACTCCCATGTAGTCCCAATAATTGGCTTTGTTCATGGGCATAAGTCTGATTTGTTTCTGTGATCAGTGACTTTTGTTCATTTCCCTGGAAACACAAGAAATTATGATCTTTCAGTAATATGACACTAGGGAAAGTCCATTTCAAGGTGAAAACCTCCTCTGGGTGGAATGCTGTCTTTTGTGTTCATTTGTGATCTGCAGGTGCTTGACAGGAAATGAGCATTGTTGTGGCAGGACTACTTCTCTTTGAAAAATGTCTCAAAGTATTACTGATGGGAAATTTAAAAAGCAGGGATCATGTCTGAGCTGCAGTATAGTACTAAGCTCACAGTATCTGTTAGTGTCTATCAAGCTTGAGAACAGAACATTATTTTCATTTCTTCTTCTCTGTGCTCTCATGACAGCTATAAACTTACTTCAGGATGAAAGTGAAGAATGAGAACTTCACAAGAACTCCCAGTGAGCCAAGAAACAAAACAATCAAAAATTATTATATTTTATCTGCAAATATGCTAACAAAAATTAAATTATGACAACGTTCTGTCATGTTTGCACCTGTTCAGTTCTTCTCCTGAAAATTTCTATTACAAGTTTTTTATATTGTTACTGTTTAATGTTGACATTGATTTCTGAAAAGAGTTTAATATATTTGAGAGAAAAATCTGTTCTTCTAAGCAATAGTCCAAAAAATCCTATGACAACCAATCCAAAACTATTTGTACCTACACTGCAATTAAATTTCAAGTGTAATTTTTCTGTTGACTTCCAAAGTATCAGTGATAGTGTAGTTAATAAAATTTAAATGAGAAGTTAGGAGACTGTATGGATATCTAGAAAATGCTTAAGAATATTAGATGTTTTATTATTAATCATAAAATTTAAGTTAATTTTTTTAATACATTCAAGACAAGATGACAAATTCTGAAACTACCTATCACCACTAGAATTTATTTATTTTGTTTTGTTTTGTTTTGTTTTATATTAAATACTCCATGCAGAAACCTTACACAGAGAAAACTAATATTGAATGAAAGACTTCTAGTTTGCTGGGACCTCTTTTTTATCAGCAGCACTCAATGAAGAGTATTCTTTCAGCTACACAAAAAAAATGCCAACATTTCTTCCTTTCACATTTTTTAATCCTTACCTCATTAGCTCTGCAACTAAACCTATTTTTAATAAATGTTCCAGACTGGGATCTACAGAAAAAGAAACAGAGGTTCTGTCAGTATGCAAATTGATATATGAAGTGGACTATGTATCTGTATATAAAGGACATGAAAACAAATTAGATACGGGATAAGAAAATGCTATAGAACTACATTTAGTAAGTACAATTCCTTCAAGTAACATCAGTTTGACTATAAATCTCTCCTTTAATGATATATTGCTTTGGTGAGTCATTCTTTTGTTCTGACAGAACAAAAACAAGCAGCATTCATATTTTCATATTAAGAGACTTAACTGGAAAAATCAAGTCAGTCCACAAAAGCAGTCTTTCAAAGTATTAAAATAGCACTCCAAGATCACACACAGGAGGTTGATTTTTTAAGTATGATGATCAAAGTAATACTTTTAATGCAAAAATTTATGGCCTTATGGAAATAAATTGTAACAATGACTTTTTGAGGCTGTATAGTTCGACCTTCTCTTTTTAAATATCCATATCCTCCAATTACCTTTTTGCTTCTTTCTTCACATTTAAGAGACAAAATAAGCAGGTTAGTATGATGTGCTGGAAGAAGTAAGAACTTGGAGTTATTAAAGACTGATTAATGAGATGCTGATGGAAAAAGTGCATAATTTAGTTCTGCCGTTTTGTTATCACTGTCATGGAGAATTAGGAAAGCAAATTAATATAAAAACAGAAAAACTATTTTAATCATTTTCATCAAAACTCCAAAAGTATTAAATACAATTTTTCCCTGTTTCTTAATATGAATATAACACTTTGATACAAAAAAAAAAAAATAGGTGCTATTATACGGCATTAAGATAGCTGTAAGATAAAAATGCAATTCCTTCAGAAAACAATAGCAAAATGCTGAAAACTATTCAAATTCATTGTTAGCTCCTTAGCATTCATATAGAGTACAATGAAATGATGAAACTGGTGACAAATGTACCTATTCTGCATACCTTGGGTGAAAGGCACATTCTCTTGAGAGCAAGTTGCTGGTACTGTTACTTGCAAATTGCAATTGACTACATTCTCTGTTAATAAATAACATTTCTGCTGGGAAGCTATTATAATCTTACAAGAATCAAAACCAGTTCTACAAAAGCCTATTGTATGTATATTTGGCTCCTCTGGCTAAATGAAAGTCTATTCTTTTGAAGATTCCTGATGAGAAGATGCTGAGGAAGGATTGTGACATTTACAGAGTCTCTTAAGGAAGTAGCCGAGGTAATTCTTTTCTGAGTATCGAAAAAAGTGTTTAGAATTCTAGTGCTAATTCATGATAACAATAGAAAAGAATACAAATATTTGCAAAGCAGTGATTTAAAGAAATAAAAGTGCAAAATAGTTTTGTAAAATATGTTCACAAGCCTTTTACAAAAACATCAGTGGAACACATGGTATCTACTTGGTTTGCACAAGCATTTTGTTCATTGATTAAAAATCTGAAAATAATGTTCAAAATCTAAAATACAGGGTCTTTCCTTTGGGGTTTTTCTTAAGCTGATAAAGCAAAATGATTAATGGAAGTTAGGGATGTAATCATTATGGCTTCACAGAGCTTTAAAAGGTTCTGCTTCAGAGATAATGCAGAGATACAAGATTTGGAGAGGACTGTTCAAACTACTTTACACTAAATAATAAATTACTCTCTACAGAAACATACATGATGGTTGCTCACAACCATCATGGGAGCACAGGGAACCAAACTTTGCGTATTCAAAGTTAGCCTTTTTAAATATTGAACTCCTTTACACTTCTCCCAAGGGAAATTCTCATTCAGTGATGGAAAACTTGAAAAAAAAGGGTGTTTTATATGAGTTAAACAGTGGAGCTCCAGCACACACTAATTTAACTTTGAGGCTGACTTTTGGGCTGTTGAAAACAGTGGGATGTGTTAAATGTGACAAAATGTGTCCCCTCGAGTTCCAGAATAAAAACAGATTTTAAAAAATGTATATTAAAGTGCAGTGTTGAAAGCAGCATCTTACTCACTAAGATTTTTTTTATCATTACAAACCCGCGAAGCCTCAAATCTAGGTATGCCTTTAGTTGTCAGATTTCTTAATAATCATGAAATATACTGTATTGAGTGAGGCATGTGAGAATTTTATTATTCACTATGCATATTATCAGTAGTGACAGAACAAAGAAAAAAAAACAGCTTTTTCTCCCTAGTTGGATTTCAACTAAACACAAAATATCCTTGCACAGAGATTATTACTTTTGCTTCAGCATGAACTAGAGAGGGGTAATCAGAAAACAAAGCCTAGGTTTAAACTGCATTAAACAGAAGATGCTTTTACAAGAAGAAAACCCCAAATAAGTTTCAGTGAGTTTGTGCAGGGGTTAATTTTTGGTATGTTGTGTTTGGGGTTTGTTACTAGGTCTTGAATAGGTGGATGATTGCTTTGAAACCCCTGGAGAGAACCAGATGACAGAGTTTCAGAAAAGCTAAGAACCTTTCTAAACAAACACACTCCCTGCAGAGAGAATCAGAGCTGTTGATCTTCTCAGCAAAAACACTACCTAAATGTAGCCACAGTTAATTATATCCTGTTGACAAGAGGCACCTAAAACACCATGCATTTTATCATCATGCAGTAGCATACAAATGACAAGTTTTGACAAGTATCTATTTGTTGTTTTCAGAATTTGCATTGAATATGACAAGTGTACTTTAACTATTATGCCTCAGTGCTATTTAGTCAATCATCCTTTACATTTGAAGTTAATTCTAGATCAGATAAACATGCCCAGATCTGCAGCTTGTGTGATATCAATAAAGGTTTCAGCTCTTAGGAAGAACATTAATACAGTGGTTGTGCCCAAAGCTATCAAACACTTGATTAATGCTTTTACATCCACAAGAATAATAGAAATGTAAGACTTTTGCATCATGACATAAATCCACTCATTGCAGGAGAACTGTATCATTGCCCTTCCATTTGGCTATTGCAGCTCTCTCCATTAGTTCTGAATGTTGTTGTTTCCCATTTGAAGCGTTTAAGGTCTTAGGTGCTATTAGAGTCTGGTATGAATTTTAAAATATGCTTTTTTATCATTGTACAAATATGATTTCTAGCTCAGTGACTTGCTTTCCAAGGAAAAATAAAAAAGGACTTCAAACCCAAATCCCGCTTTCCTGAACCAAGATCTATTTTAATAGTACTGAAAATATGGGTCTGTGGATTGAAATACCACAAAGCAGTGTATTTATCTACTGAGAGTCAAACAAAACCAGGAAAGGTAAGTCCAGGTAATTTAACTTTTTGGCCTAGAGAACAAAGAGGCATTCTTTCGAAGAAGGACAGATCAGGTTAACAGTGGAAATAAGCACATGGATTCAAGAAGACTTCATGGACAAGGTAAAGTTAACCTCCAAAACATTGTGGTTAATCCAGCACATTATTTTCATGTTCCTTCTGGACATGGAAGTTAAAATCTGAAATATACAGAGAAACTGTCCTTAAGAATGCAGAATTATTTCAGAAACAGAAGACTGTGAAAATATATCTATACTTTGTCAGACAGTTCTAAGCACCTTGGGGTTTTGTTCCCAAAATATTTTTTGGAATTTTTTATTAAAAATGCCATTGTCAGAAGTGTTTCTAAGATTTTCTTTCAACATCACCTTTCATGCAGGATATTTTTTTCCCCCTCTGTATTCTGATGAGAGTAGAAACTGCTATTGGTGACACAGATGACTAAAGGAATAATACTTCATGATCAAAGGACCATTTTGAGACTAGAAAATTCAGGCTCACATTTCTTTTTAAGACAGATACTCAGGGAAAATGATAGAGATAAAAGAAATCTTGCAGTATTGCACTTTACTGTATTGCTTATAAGAAAAACAAAATAAAGCAAACACTCAAAGTTGAGGAATGTAGCATACTTTAGTAATGGTTCACACACTTACTTTAAAGAATGATGGTCAACCGGTCATGGGGGCTTGAATTTTCTTAAGTAGTATTGGTATCACAATGAGATGGGAAAGGACAATAGGATAGTCAGATAAGCTTTTTGACTGGCATTTCATGAACATATGTTTGTTTCACAGTCTCATATACCTCTTACACTGTCATGTCTTTTAATGCAAGACCTTCTACTGTGTTGCCTCTTTCAACCACCAGCCCCTCTAAAGCACTAAAGTCCTATCACTTCCTAAGGAACATTGAAATGGATAGATTAAGCTGACTTGCTATTCAACTGGTGATTTTTAGCACTGTGAAATTATTGTAAGGAAAGATAAAAGCAAAACCAAACCCTAAACTTGAAAATACCAGTATGGACAAGTGCATAAAAACCAAAATCCAAATGGATCCAGCATCATAAAAGTCACCTAGAAACAACTTAAGCATAGGCACAGAAGTCAGAGGAGGAGAGATCTCCCTGTTTCCTGCTGTTGCTAGCCTGAGCAATTCTCTCTGGAGGGTAAACATGCTGTACACTTATGTAGCAGCAACTTATGCTATGTGTAATAAACAGTACTTATCAGAGTTTACACTCTCCACTAACACAGCTTAAACAAGAAAGGCTGTCCTCCACTGTCAAGAATTGCCCTCAAGATTCCAACCTTACTTGCTATAAAGCAGCAGGTGATTCTCCTTTACTTCCTTCTAAAAAAATCAAATTAAAGGTCAATAAGATGGATATCTGTCAATTTATAATTGGCACATACAAGTCTACATTTCCAAAAAAAAAAATCAGCCTCCCCAAGCACTAGCATTCAACTTGTTCATGTTTCATCACAGAAATATATTTAATATTTTAATATATTTAAACTAAATTTACCCCTTTTTAGAAGAATGTGGATTTTGTTCTGGCCAGGACTTAAACTATTGTCAAAAATAATCTTGTTCCAGTATTTCTGATGGGGAAAAAAACCAAAAATGCTAAAAATTTTGTTTATTGCAGGTTCTCCAGTTAGAGTTGTTGAATCAAGGTTCAGATAAGTTCCAGATAATCATATGTATTTCAATAACAGAACTGAAAGACTAAGGCATTTATCATTCTCCAATCACATTGATCTCAGGTAAAAGAACTGTATCTAATCTTTTAAAGAGCATATTTTAAGGATCTGTTTTCTTGTATTACAGAAGAATAAGTTTTGGGGGTTTCTGGCTTTGTTCTGCTCTTTCTGGTAAAGATACAATTGAAACGTTGTTCGCTTCAGTGTGTCAGAAACTAGCACCTCCAACTGCCCGTGGGCGATTCATCTGCAGTGGCAATTGTGTTGCTCATAGAGCAGCTGAATCTGACAGAGAGGTCTTGCACTCTGATGTTGGCTTTGGCTGCTTTCCCATGCACTTCTCTTTCTCTCTTTTTAATAATACAGTTGTGGTTTAGAAAAATAGAAGCAAACAAGGCAAAAAGACACACCAAAGATCTCTGGTACCCATCCTGCAGTAGCGATAGGCATGTTACCATACGGGGTGGTTTGCAAAGTATTTCCATTCTTGTTCCACAGAGCAGGATCCAACAGAAAGAGAGTAAGCAGAAGATTTTAAAGTCAATATTTTAAAATCCTTACCTTGTTTTCGCTTGCCCAGTATCTGTTTCCAAGGAAACAGAAGGAGAAGCTGGAATCAGTAGTGAAGCAGCAATAAAAGCAAACTCACCAGCTTTCAGTTGCTGGCTTCTTTCCTGTTTTTCCAGCTCCTGAACCCACATTTAACAAGGCCCCTGATAGTTTAGGATAACACAAAAAATGAATATAGTTTTATTCAACACCTATTTGCATATAAACAAAAGGGAGTTGGCAACAGTTGGTTTTCAAGATGGACATTTTTAAATGGCCATGGACTGGGGAATGGAGTTTGAAATAGGAGAACATATGGACCCAAGAGATAATATTTTGGAGTGTAAGTCAGAGCAAATTATATTAAAACAGTATTAAAGACTCTTCCATGAGGTAAAAACCAGAGAAATAGGAAGAGAATTGCAGACTTAAATATTTATTACTTTTCAAGTGTTGTTTACTCTCCAGATGTGTCCAGGCTAACCAGGAGGATGCTGTTTCATTTCCTCACCATTGGTGTATGCACTGTCTAAGATGAAATACAGGAATTTCTGGAAACTTCACCAGTTCAGAGTCTGCTGAATTTTCAAAGGAAACACAAGTTTAGGAACTATGATGCAGACTGAGCTGTTTAGTGTGCACGGGACAAGGTCAACAGTTACTCCTACAACACCATTGCTTTCAGAACACACTGAAAGTCAGAAGAACTGTTTAGACATTTTACCAAACAAGTGGTTTTTGTTTTAGAAAATGCCAGATTATTTTTAAAAGATAGTTAGTTTTATACAGAATAGCAATTTGTTATATCTCTCACTATTTTTGGCTAAGGAAATTTATCTTGCCTTATACGTTACACTGCACTGCACAAAGTTAAACAAAAGATAAAACAAAGTAGGCAAGAATTAAAATATTTCTAGTTTGGGGGGTTTCACGGTAGTCAGTGTAGATATCTGTGACACCTAAATACATGTATGGATACCAATGAATATAGAAACAGGATTTTTACACTTCAACTAAACACCAAGATGTCTATTTGCTCCCAATCTGGACTTCAAATTTTGATCTTCAGTGATTACTACTGAGTCAGATTTGCTCTTGGCTCCTGAAAGCTGAATTCTGCTTGACATAAGAAAGTTACATAGATGGGGACTGCTCTTAAACTCACACACAAAACAGAATGCAAGACGACAATGTGGTCTCAACTGCAGTATACCAGTGTCAGATATAGACAGACAGATAGATAGATAGATAGATAGATAGATAGATAGATAGATACCCAAGCAGAAAAAATGCTTAAAAATGTTATCTGAAACCCCACATAGGAATATTGTATCTATCATAATCAGACCTCTTCTGCAGCATGAAAATCCCTGGAGCTCCAAGAATATTCCGGTTTTGTTAGCCCAAAACTGTTGCTTTCCCAAGTATCCTTTCTAGGGAAGTATTGATTTGCAGGTAAATAATAAGCCTAATTCACACAATTGAGTTTCTAATTTATGTATCACATCCTCTGTTATTTCCATTTATGATTATGGGAATCAGCTGTGTTTCTTCCACCTATGTT
Organism: Coloeus monedula; assembly: GCF_965178545.1. Lineage (NCBI taxonomy): Eukaryota > Metazoa > Chordata > Aves > Passeriformes > Corvidae > Coloeus > Coloeus monedula. The sequence goes on from NC_138783.1 coordinate 97,531,818, forward strand.
GTGCTTTAAGAATTTCAAAATATTCAACAAGTATTTATTTTTAACTCTTCACTACTTCTATCATAGGGGCTGGTTTGTGATGGATTCTGGAACATTTCAGCAGTTGGTCCAGATCAAAGACTTTTTCAGATTTAGTTTTATTATATATCATATAGGTTCATGTCAAGTCCAAAAAACATCAACTTGTCCCTGTAAGCAGTTCATAGGAGCACTAAGAAGGACACTGGGGAAAACATAAGCTTCTGTGTCCTGCTCCTAAGCAAGAAGATTCCAGTGGAGGAGGGTAAAATGCAAACTGCATCTTAGAAAGGTGGTAGCTTATACTTATGTGGTTAGAGATACTGGCTGCATTTTTTTATTTACTTTCATCCAACTGATTTGCATCTTCCTTGACAATGTTCAAGGCATTTTTATTTTACATGAACTGGAAGCCTAAAAACTTCTATACATTCACTAATATTTATCAGACTATGTTAATTTAGGGAAGTGTACTGGATTTAAGTTACCAGGTGCTGGTAGTCAGAGTCTACAGACTGGTCTCTCTGAGTAAGGGCCAGGACTGCCCCATGCTGGACACAGATGCTTCCAGATGGCTTGCAAGGTACAGTTGAGCACTTCAGCCAAACTGGTGGCACCTCTGGGAAAATACATTTAAACAATGTCACCAGAAAGAACAAATAGAGTGAGAAACAACAGAGAAAACACCAAAACCATAGCAAAAGAAGGTGCTTCAGGCACTGGAGAAGACCATGGAGAGGCCTACGTGGAGCACGTTGACCCTGCAGCTCAGGGGGAACCATGACAAACCAGATACCTACACTGCAGTCCACAGAGAAAGCCACAGCAGAGCAGGTGGGTAGATATTCTTGAAGGAACTGTGGCTCATGGAAAACCAGTGCCAGAGAAGGGGAAAAGTGTGAGATAGTGTGCTGGTTTTGCCTGGGGTAGAGTTAATTTTATTCTCAGTAGCTAGTATAGGGCAGGGTTTGGAATTTGCCCTGAAAACAGTGTTGATAATGTTGAAATATTTTTGTTATTGCTGAGCCATTTTTTCACACCATCAGGGCCTTTTCAGCCTCTCACCCAATCCCACCAGCAAGGAGACTGAGGGTGCACAAGGAGTAGAGAGATGACATAGCTGAGACAGATGATCCCAACTGACCCCTGGGATATCCCACACCAGATCACATCATTCTCAGCATATAAAGCTGGGGCAAGAAGGAAAAGAACAGGGTAGTTGTTCAGAGTGATGGTGTTTTTCTTCCCAAGTCACTGTTACACACGATGGAGCCAGACCTTACTGAAGATGGCTAAAAGCCTGCCTGGTGATGGGAAGTGGGAAATTAATTTCTTGTTTTGCTTAGCTTATGTGCACAGCTTCTGCTTTACCTATTAAACTGTCTTTATTTCAACCCACGAGTTTTCTCACTTTTATGCTTCTGATTCTCTCTCCCATCTCACCAGCTGGAAGACTGAGCAAGTGGCTCTGTGTGTATTAGTTGTTGTCTGGGTTTAAACTGTGACGTCTAAAAAGAAACAAGAGAGAAACTACTGTATGCTGACTGTAGCTCCCCAGGCCCCCCTGCACCTCTGGGTGGAGGCAATCATGTGGAATAAACGAGTCAAGTTGATCCTGGAAGAGGTGGGAGGATATTTGGAAAGTTGTTATTTTAGTGTTCATCTTTGTTGCTCATGACCCAAATCTATTTTAGTCAGAGTTAAATTAAATCATTTTTCTTCAAGTCAAATATGTTTTGCCTGCAATAATAATCTGTACACTGTCTCCTTATCTGTATCTCAACGTATGACTTTTCACATCTTACTTTCTCCCCTTCTACAACCAAGGAGGGAGAGTGAACGAGCATTTGGGTGGGTGGCTGCTGGCCAAAACTAACCCATCACAGGGGAAGAAAACTCAGCAATGATACTAATTAAAAAAGGGAGATAATATTTGAAAAATATCTATTTTACAATGTTAGTTTAGACTCTACCTACAAATATATGAACTCAAAATGTCAATCAGTCTACTTTCACTGACTTCAATAGCCCCACAAAATTTTAGAATGTTCACAAAAGGAACTTCTACAAAATTCTGAATAATTGTACCTCAAAAATAGAACAGAAAAAGAAAAATTGGACAATCAGGGTCCTAACAGTCCCTAGAGAGTAAACTACCACAGGTTAGCATCACAGTGCTTATTCCTGATTCCAGTGGAAAGTTACCTTCAGTATGATGTGGTTGTCATTGACTAGAAAAACTGTGAAGACAGTAAATAAGTATCTGCTTGTGGGATGTGCCCAGCCACTGCCCTGGAGGGATGTCTGCTGAGATAAAAGATTTCTTTGTATGGGATAGGTGAGAGGGGGATTGGGAGTTGGCTCAGAAAATTTCAGCCTTTCCAGTCATTATAGGGAGAGGGAGGAGGGATGGTCCATCTACAAAAACATGGAAACCTATCCCATACAAAGAAATGTTTTATCTCAGCAGCCATCCCTCCAGGGCAGTGGCTGGGCATATCCCACATCTGCTGAAATTTCTGCTTCTTTTATTAAATTGTAGTTCATACTTAATCCACATAATTTGCAGTCAAATCAACTTTACATATCTAGTTTTGTGAGTAAATATATACAATGTATATTTTATATATGTGTGTATATATATGTAGATGTGTATATACATATATATGTGTATATATACACATATACAAAATAAAAGTTCTTTTCTGTGTTCTAAATGTTTATTACTGCTAAATACCCATGTGAATTAAAATTAGTTAGGTTGAGTTCAGTGTTAGTTACAATTATTTTTAGAACTAAACTATGTTCAGGAGATACTTTATATAGTTAGTTTAAACTCTGAAATTTCTTATCTAAAATTTATTATTCTTATGTCTTAACTTATTGATACTCTGTCCTTCAAATGAAAGCAAGTGTGTGAAAACTACAGTCTTTATACATTTTAAGCAAAGCTGGTTTGACACAATTTCCTGCCCTTTTTTTCCTTTTCAGTAAATTCATTTCATTTCTATGTATTTCCATGGAATAAGTATATTCTGTGAAAGGTAAGAGACCTTCAGGCATCCCTGAAGCTAAACGCATTGCAAAGCAGGTAGTGTGAGGACTTAAAGAGAACAATGAACTGCCTCAAACACTGTCAAAGAAGCAAATACCCATAACAGAAACTTAAGATAGGCAGAGATGGCAAACAGGAAGGCGTTAATTCCAGACCTAAATGGAGGTGAAGGTTTGGAATTAGCATGCTGGATAAGATTCCACTGTGCAGACTGGGAAAAGTGCAAATGCAACAACAGGAAGATTCCAGGCCTGGTGAGACAGATCTGGGCAACCTATCTGGACAAAAATCTCCACCACAGCAAATTTTGACAAAGGAAGCAGCTGCTTACACACATGCCGTTCCAAGTTATGAGAATGGCACCTATGCCTCATAGATATCCAAGACTTGGACTGTATAAAAGTGATACTTCCTGAAGACCATTTGGGAGCCCCTACTACTGAACAGATCAGGGTGAAGGAGTAGAGGGATGTTGCAAGAATCCATGTGGTGGTGGTATCTTTTGCTTAATATCTGGTTTTCTCTCTCTTTAACTCTCTTTTACTCTCTTTTAACGCAACCGGGGGCTTGTCAGCACAAGCCCGGGCGTGCCCTCGGGCAGAGGGGACGCAGCGTTGGCCTCCACAGCGTCCTCGCTGCACGGCTCAGTGGAATCAGCGTGGGATGGATGCGTGCGCTGGCTCCTCCTCAGAGGAAGCACCTCGGGCAGCTGATGATCAGGCTGGCGTCTGCCCGGAGGCAAAGAAGGCGGGAGGGGCTTCTGGTGTGAGTTCCAACAGGTTTATTTGCAGCACGGTCCAAGGACCAGCAAAAGCCCCGAGGAGACGCGGGCTAGCCCCCTTTATGGGGGGGTGGAGCAAGGCAGGGAAAGGGAAAACAACCAATGGGGTACAAGCAGAGGGGAGGATACAATTTTTCAGAACAAATGGGGAAAACAGGGAGGCAGGAATCGTAACAGGGAACCAATTAATAACTACAAAGGGAGAACTTTCTGGAACAGGGGGAGGTAATTTAGGATTGGGAGCCACCCAGGGGGAGGTAACCTAGACCTCAGCGATCTCTTCTGGTGACTGACATTTGATGGTTTCAGCCCGAGAGCAGGCTGACCCACCCCAACACTCTTTCTCTTCCTCCCCTCTCCCCCCCACCCCACTTTCTATTTCCCCCTCTATCTCTCTCTCTCCCTTTTACATTTACTGTTAAATGAAATCTGTACTATTGACTTTGCCATATGGTCTCATTTGCACCTTAATTTGGGTAGAGGCATCTCTTAATAAGCAGATCCTAACAGACAGATCTAGAAATGATTCATTGTATAGTTCTCTTGCTAAAAATCAGGGCTTACTCATTTTTTAACTTACCAGAGTATATACCTCAAAACTTTATTGGTTGGAATAAACTGACATGGCAGGCCTGTGCTTCTTTGGCTTGGTATTGCTTTCTTTGAAGGAAACCAGCCATTCTGCAGTAACCAAAGATTTAGAACTGTAATTAACAATACCAAGTATTTCAAATTGTTAAAGACCCTCTTAGCGTAGGAGCTTACCATCACACATTCTATAAGCTGCTCCTTTACTCTCATAAAAAGTCATTAAAAAGTGGATATTATTTCAAAGCCACTAAAAGAAGTCATCCAGATGCCTTCATATAGAGATTAATCAAGTTACCAGAAAATATTCCAGACAGACAACATGAATTCCTATAGGACAGGAAAGACTGAAGTCTGTTGTAGCTATGGTAGCAGCTACAGCAGTATCAAGCAATGAGCAAGCCTTTATGATGTAAGTAGAAATTACCTAAGTAACAGTGAACCATGGTTTAGTAGTACCAGCTTAAACACAAGACTTTTAGTTGTTTTTATTGTTGGAAATTTATAGTTCGAAAGTTGTACTAAGGATTATTAGATATTTATCATATAGTTCTGTAGTACATTTCTCACTTCATCTTACAGTACTTCAGTTTTCTACAGAGGATGTTCATCTCAAACAAATTAAGTAGAAAATTATCATACCTGAAACTTAATATTACATTTTCTGTAGTAGCTGGTGTGGAGTCTGTAGCTCAGACCCAGGGAGCTGTAACCGGTCCGGAGAGATGGTCCCACGAGGAACCATCTTCCTGAGGTCTGTGCAACTTTCCCTCAGCCACCAGAGTGCCTTTGCAGAGAGGCTAACAGCTCTTTAGTGATTTTCAGCTAGTGATTTCAGCTCTTGCTCTGTGAGGCAATCTCCAGGCCAGACCAGGAGGAGAGAGACGAGAGACCTGTATACCAGTTCCGCATGAGACAGCTTTATTAGCCTGCATCCCGCGAAGGAAGGCTAGGGATGAGCTCTCCAAACTCACAAGGGCAGAGGGCTAGATCTTATAGGGATACAAGGGTGGGTGTGAGAGGGTAAAAGGCAATGGGTTACAAAGGATCTGCATAGGTTCTCCAAGAGGATCATGGGTCTGTGTCCTCTCTCGCCTTAACTGAACGGTGGCTGCCTTTTCCAGGGGGATTCTGCTGGGAGGCTGTGCAATCTCCTTATCTTAGCAGGCCTCCCTCCAGGGCAGAGGCTGGGCATACCCCATAATTTTCCTCTTTTTGCAAACTACAAAGCACACTATTTACATTGCTCAGACTTTAGTACTCCAGTGGGAAAATTTCCAATTCTCCCACTGTTTTTGAATCAGGTAAACTGTAAACAGTTAGGACTTGGGGAAATAGGAGAACTTAGTGACCCACAGAGTGATAATTATCCTCGTGATTCTTCAGAGGAAGCATCACCTGAGCATGGAGAATATGTTTGCAGACAAAATGTTTTCCACTCATAAACACCATTGCTATTTGGGATGTTAGAGATTACCTTAGACATTCATGTTGAGCTGTCACCAAACACCTGTGAACACCACCTTTAAGTAAGCCCAGATATCTACCTAGGAACAACTGAATGGAGGCCATTTGAAAACTGCAAGTTAGAACTCTAAAACCATGTTTGGTGTTCCTTGGTGTTCCTTAGCATTTGAGCAATGTCCGGGTTATAAGTTTCATGAGGACAACTTGCCAAAAAAAATTAAGGAATTCTTTGACTCTGTGTCTTCCTCAGAAAGAAGGAACTTTGGATTCTGTCTTGTGTCACTGCTTTTAGAGGTTAAGTCAATTCTAGATTCAGTTGTTTACAAAAAAAACCTGGGATTCAGCTCAATAATAAAAACACGTGTGGATATCTACAGGTAAGATAGTGCTTAAGCTTACATTAATATCAGCTTGGAGTAGTTGGAGAAGTTACCAGAGCTAGTCAAAAACTAAAAAAACACAAAAGCATCTCAGCTGAAAAGGTCTCAGAATTCCTTGGGATCAGAACCTGGATTGTTATCTCCTTGGTCTGGAAATGTAGACAACCATCTTGTACGGACGTACCTGGGAAAGTCTTTGTCAGGGTACTGTGAGGGCCTTCTGCCCTCAAGGGCAGTCACTAAGGGCAGCTGTGGTAGGTCCTCAATCTAGGGCACCTATCCCACAGCATCTAGCAAGGGAACAGGGATGGAACTGGGCTGGGGTCATTGACAGGGGTAAGTCTGGAGGACAGTGATTTCTTGGCAAGACTATGGTGACAGGGCAGTGCCAAGGTTCAGACAAGAACCACGTCTGTGGACTGGAACCAGGGTTCACAGGACCCATTACCAGAGCTAGGTACGTAGTGATAACAGAGCTTAATGGGGATTAAGCATAACAGACTCAACCTAAAAGCCTGGCCAAAATAAAAGGAGTGAAATGCATTGGGAGTTCTTCAAGGGGAGCCTCCACCGATGTCTTCCATCTCTTTCTTCAAACTGGCTTTTATCAACTGTCTGTATTTGGGTTTAAATTATATTCCAGACAACTGGGCTACATTCTCCCTCATTCCTGTTGTTCAGCTGACATGCAGGCAGGAATGTAAAAGTCATAGGAGCAAGGGGGTGAAGGCTTACAAAATTCTAAACCTTGCCTAAGGATGGAATTATGTTATTCTGATTTAAATATATTTTATGTATTGTACATTAAAAAATGCTAAGCTTCCATCTACAATAGATGGAAACATCTAATTTTCTTGCCAAGCCAGACAGAAAGTACAGAGACAAAATATGTGCTCAGACAAACATGCATGTATAACATTTTTGGTTGCCTAGGATTTAGGCTTCTTTCCATTTACCACAGAGAAGATTAGGCATTTATTTGAGTTGACATGGATTTTATTGCTGGGACAAATGATTATATTTTAAATGAAGTTACACCTTACTTTATCCACACTATACCAGAACTACATACTCAAAGCAAAAAGGAAAAAATGAGTAGTATATGCTCAGGTTTACCTGTAAGTACTTGCCTGAAAATCTTTAAAATAGCAATCAGTGAGAGATAAGAATTGTTTTGTATTTTGACTGAACTGTATCTCCCTTTCATTTTTCTACATCTTCATGAACAGTCTTCCTTTGATTTGGGGGTAATGAAATGTGACAAGATAGCCACCAGCCATGCCAAGCTAAGCTAGCAGATTCAAATGGTAAAGTATTTTGCAAAACATCTTTAAAAAAGCATGCAAAGGTTCATACAAAATTTGCCACCTTTTGCTGCTTGCAATCAAACTGCAGTGAGCAGAGCTGGCCTTATATTCCCATATGACACAAAGCCATATTAGTTGTTACACTACTTCATACATCTATGTATAAAACATGGATGTCTTGTTCCCCAGCCATCGGCAAGTATAAGGTTGCCATTTCAAGATTTTTTCTTTAATATCTTCATAATTTATGAACTTTTTTTTTTTTTTAACTCAGCAATTGGTGTGGATCCCATCTGGTGCTGTGGTCACCAATGGCCTTTACAGCGGCAGGTGCATGGAACAAGCATGTGTGGTTATCGAAGAGAGCGCTGCAGGTGCCCAGCGTGGACCCTTTTCTCCTCAATGTATCAGTGTAAGGAGTACTCAGGGAGTACTTTTGTTGTTGAGAGACAAAGATTAAGGTTCTCCTACTAATTTCTTATATTCCTCAAGTACTGTAACTATTTGTACAGGTGAATAATGTCACTACATTACAACACTGAAGTTCTCTATTCTGAGTCAGTCTAAGAACACCATGTGATCAGTACCTCACAAAAGTGTTTAATAACCACCTTTTCCATTAGTTCTACCTAATGGAACTTGTGTTAAGGATTTAACTCTGAAAGCTATGAAGTGGTCTTAAATTTATATACATATTATATTCAGTATCCACTCAGAATTAAACATACCTGAATATGTTCATAAGACCAAAAGTCCTCTAGCTTCTCTACTGTGACAGCAAGGTAATAAAACTGTTGTTGATACTGCTCTAAGAAAAGAATTGGCTTAAAGAAAAAACAACAAAAAAACCAACACAATTCAAAATTTGGTGTTGCTCTGTTTTTTCTTGATTGAAAACTCACTAATATTAGGTGCTAAAATTAGTTTCTTCCTTGAAACAAGCCTCTTCTAATGAAAATATTTCAAAGTTTGTTATTAAGTTAAAAACAATCAAACAAACACACACAATCTAGAGTGATTTGGCTGATCAGACTGCAACTCATTTCTTTGTCAAACTACAACAGTTTGATGAAATTAGTAATTAAGTTCTGATACATATCTAAGGAAAAAATTACACTTTACACATTAAGGAAAAGATTATTTTGTTTTGAAAGATAAGCAGTTATCCCCAAATATTTTTGTGGTGGGATAGACAGCATTTCTTCACCACTTTGTGAGAGGGTTTATTTTTTCTTCAGGCAGTTAAAACTTCATTAGGCAAAATCTTGTGCAAACAAATCAGTCACACTCTGACATCAGCATGATGGCAAATGCCTTTCTTCCCTGACATACTGTCACATTGCTCACAGCAATGAATTTAGTCAGCTCTGCAAATGATTCTTCAGAGAACAGCTCTTAGCCAACTAAAATTAAGTGGGTTTTGTGAATGGAGGAAGGAAAAAATAAGTGTAAAAATATTCTAATAGTTGAAAATCAAAGACTAACTAGTTTCTTTTTCGCTTTTTCAGTCTTTCTTGACTGAAAAATTTACAGCAAAACAGAAGTGCTTGTCTCTTACCACTGAAAGTTCTTTCTGTAAAATTCCTCTTTCTGTGATATTAAAACAACATCCAGGGAAAAGGAAATGATCAGAAATTTCAGAAAGAAAGATATAACCTCACAAACCTGTGTCTGTGCAGATGCAGCATTTGTGGACCGATTCTCCAAATCTATGTCCATGTAAAATGTATCAGTAAAATAAGACTAAAAAAGAAGAAACCAGACCACCAAGTTTGTTGTGTGTCCTTTTAGTTACTTCAAAATACACAGCCTGTGAGCATGTAAAAACCTGTATTTTCTTGATATTTTTATAGTCTTATTACCGTATGATTATTACTGGTGTTAGAAAAAGAGATATTTTTGTCTGTGAATGTGTGTGTGTTGGGGAGATTACCTTTAGACCTCAGTTTATGAAAATCTGAGAAGCATGGCTGATGATTTAAGGATTAAGTAACCAGGTGGCCTCCTGGTTACTTATTGAGCTCAGAGATTAAGAAGAGGTGTGCATCTTCAGGCAAGAAGAATCAGTGGCAAAATCCAAATGCAAAAGGAATTTAATGTTATTTTTCCTACTTCAAGCAGTAAACAACATAGACAATGCACAGAAATGTCTAAATAAAATTCCTCTTTCTGCACAAGCTCATTATTAATTACCTTACTTTCTCAACAGCTCCCTGCAAAGAGATGTATTATACAAATGTTGAAAGATTAACATTGCATAGCTGCAGGTACAGCACAATGTGTCCCTTAAGACATTTTATTTAAAAAAATGGAAGTGTTTTCATGTAAAATAAGCCTTAATTTTTAGACATTCATAGAATAACTTACTTTTTGCACACATCTACACTGTGTAAGAGTCTTAATTTGATTACTTTATTCCTATGTCCTCACAGATGAAGTCATACAGCATTATGAGAAAGGTGGTCTAAGCTACAAATAAAAATTCATAGGCACACTGGAGCTCATTTGATTCAGAAAATGTTAGAAAAAGCTGAGTTGTCAAGAACAGAGATTAAAACCTCAATTTCTAATAGGGATTTCAGCAAAAAATATAAAAAGAAGGCACATAAATTAAACCTTAATTGATTGTTAAGAAGCATCAACCTGAATGTAGGTAGAAACACTCAATAATTGTGAGAGCAGGAGGCTTGAGAAAACAAGTGTTCATGATTTCTGCTGTAAATGGTACACTGAGAATGTGCTATGCACATTATCTGAAAATTTGAATCAAAAATAACTAGTGCTTTTACATTTAATCCTTAATCCAAAGTATTGGGATGGAGTGCGAGGTAGACGGATTTACTACTTAAATTTTGTATGAATGTACTCTAACCTGAAAGTGGAAATAATTGACTAATATGTCAAGAAAATCTATTTAAAACCCAACTGTGACATTTAGCTGCTCTTTCAGTGGTAAGTGGAAACACGCTCTTGTTGATGTAAGACCATCATACTATTGCACACCTATAAATTCTACGTAATTGGGGCCATAGTCTGTATGGGGATTGTTCTGAATTGCTATATCACTATTCAGAAGTAACGATTGGTTGGGTCTTGAAAGGTCAAAAAAATTTAATATGAAATTCCAAACTCTGTTCAGAAGAAAGCCAGGACATACCCATAACTCTGAAAATTTCTGGTTAAATTTTCTCTTTCAGGCCAATTGCTTTTCAAGGGGAGCTTGGCATGTTGGAAAGTTCCAGTCAGAAAGGGATGTAATTATTTAGTACTACATTTAGATACTGAAAGACGCTCCCACTTGAGTAACAAACCAATTGAGTGTGGAAAGTATTGTTTGGAAAAAGAAATGCTAATTATTTAAAAAAGCAGAAAATATATCAGAGATGCAATATAACTCCTTATATGTAAAGCTTAAGTTCAGTGCAGTAAATTTGGTTATGAGTCTAAATCTGAAATGTTTTTTTCTGGAAAACATCACTAGCTTTGGGTGGAGAATAGCAACAGAGATAGGACACAGTGTCTAGGACATGGAAAAAGATTGGAGGGAGATTGGAAGTCTTACTCTGTATATAAGGTCTAAATCAACAACTTAGAATTAAATTTTCAAGAATACTTGGGTACTACAACATGCAGATTTGACTCTTTAACAGCCAGTGCAAAGGTAATGAACCAATAATCCAGAGATTGTCTGCAGCCTGATGAAATAATAATAATAATTTTCTCCCAGAGAATTTTTTTCCTTGGGAGAAGTAAATGTTTGTATAATCAAGTATTGTATCTCTAGTTCCCTGGCATATGGTCTCACCTGAAAAGTAAAAAAGAGAATACCCCAATAAAATGACAGCCAGCAGCAATTTGCACTGTTCTAGAACAGAACATGTCTGTTTCTGGGGAGTGGCTGTGGGGACAGTGCCTGAACTGGTCAATCTGCCTGTTAGTAACAGTGACAATCAGGTTTCCAGAGTGGTTTTCTATGTATTAGCAGTGATGTTCCTGCATCTATCTAGAGTGGCAGTACTTTTGACATATTTTGGATTTTGATCTCTCTTTGATCTATCTCTATATTTGGATTTATGACTCTTTTTTTGCTCCACAAGTTTTAACAAGTGAAAAATAATGAAATGCTCAGATTTAATTAGAAATAACAGGAAGTTTAAATAAAACAAAGGAAGGATTATGGATTATAGTGTCTATTCATTTTAGAAATAAAAAAATATAAATTATTTCCTAAGATTAAGACTCAAAATACACAGCCTGTTACTTAAATATAGACACAAATTACCTGGGTAGTTAAAGGCATAACAACTATCCCTGAAAACAAGCACTAATACATATTGGTAAGAGTATTTTCAGTAGTCACCACAGAAGCTACAGATCATGTGTTTGACCAACAGTATTCTTGACTAAGCATGCAAAAAAATAGCTTATGAAAACACCAGTCTGTTCTAAATTCTGCACTAACTTCATGTTTTGACTTATAAGAAAATGACCTAACTTTAGGTTCCATACCAACAAGCTGCTGAACTTAGATGGACCAAAAAAATCAGAGAAAGTTCAACGTTTTAGCACGTGTATGTGGATAACCTCACCAACCTACTTTATCTCCAGAGTAGATTTCAGGACAAAACACTTCATGACTAAAAAAAACAGAAGGAGTTGAGAAAACCAGAAGTAAACTTGCAGTATTTTGCTGTGGGACTCCCTGTGTTTGCACAGTGAAGGAGACTGGGGCACAGCCTTAGGGACCCACAATTAGCCCTAATGTCTATTTGTCAGAAAGTTTCTTGCTGTCTGGCTCTGTTCAACAGCTCTCTCCCTCACAATGCAGGATGAGGGCAGAGTGAGGGACAGCACATACCAGAGGCTACTCATCCTCTACAGATAAGGCCTCCCTGTTCTCTGACAGAATATTAACCCAAAGGATGTTCAGGTTGCCCTTTTGCCCATCACAGAAAGGGTCCTTCGTGTTGAAGAATGACATAACCTGAACAACCATTCTTAGTCCAGCAGTGTAAATATCTTTCTGTTTGGTTTTGAGGGTTTTCTGGAAGGACTTTATAAACCAAAAGAAACTAATCAACAAAACACAACCCTCAAATCATCAAAACAAAGAGCTGTCAGGTACATCTAATTTCAAACTAATCTAATGAAGGGATTTGACTTCTCTTTCAGCTGGTGAATGGTTTTCACTTCAGAATACAGAGCAGGATTCAGTTACCTTACACATAGACATTCACTTTCATTTCAGAAGAACCTGGGTCTCCCACGGGTGCTAAATCTTTTATTCATATTCTGTGTGAACACTTTGGATATTTAAGGTCTCCCAAGTGGCTCTGGAGCCTATGTGAAGGCAATCAAATGTAGCCTGCTTGCCCAGCTATTTATGCAGCAGCATTTCTCAAAATAATGTGTTGCACACAATCAATCTTTACTTGTCTTCTCTCTATGCCTGGTGCAATACAAGGTATTATACCTCCTTTTCTGCTTGCATATTGTCTCATATATGCTGTGGTGTTAGGTCATGTTTTAAGGTTACAAGAACAGTTCACCTATCCTGAATTGCCTTGCCCACAGGCCTCAGAGATATCTGCTTGTAAATTATTCAATAGCATTGATTGTTCATTTTTATCTGACATCTAAAAGTATATGACAAAACGAAGGATTAAACTTCTGGGTGGTCATTCTTTCCTGTTGTTGACAATAGCTCACCTTATTCTATCTTGCTAGATAAGATTTTCACCTCTTTAACACCTGTCTTCCCTTCCATCCCTTTGAATATGAGTAGGAAGAGATGGGTCCCTCACATTTTCTCTTCCAATGCCTACTGATTTTCTCCTTAGGTTCCCAGGATCATCTCCTAGACCCCTTACTGCTCCATAGCTGACACTTAGAGGTGCTGACTGCAATCTGACCTCAGCAGTACTTATGCTCAGGGATGCAGTACAGATTGGAAAGAAATACACTTTTCTTGGACATGCTGCTTCCATATCAGAAGCAACAGGGAGGTGACAACCTCTGTATGAAGACATTTCTTTGGGTGCCTGAATCACAGGAGAAAAAGTGTTGCATCAAGTGGCATACACTTCATTTTCAGAGAGAATCAAGAGTAGTCTTTTTCATTCTCTTCATCTGCACAGTACTGTAAGCAAAAAACTGGTCCCCAGGATAATTATAATCCAAGGAAGATAAGGAGCCATTCAAGGCCAGAAGTCAGTGAAGGCACTGTACAAAGCAAAACTGACTCTCATCCCTAAACCATCTGAAATCAGGTATCCAACACAGAGTTCACCGCTGGGTATCAGTGAACTGAGGTGAAGACTCACAGAATCCAGGTGAAACCAGGTGAGACCTCTCAGCTTTGTTTCTCCACAAAAATCTCCTTCCTTATCTATGTCCCCCTCTGTAAGTAGGCAACGTGAGCACCACTGAAATCTGTCAGAAAAGAAACCATCAATTCTGTCCCATTGCATTAGTTCCCAAGTCAGAAGTGAGGGATATCAGCCTAGACACTAACACAGCTGACCTAGATAGAAGAAACAAAATATATATTTCAATGCATTTTTGCTTTAAAAGTTTCAGGTGTGAAAAATTTAAAGGAACTAATTAAAATTACATTTATGGGGACCAAGCCAGGACATGTATTCAGAACATTCAGAAGCTAAGCATGGAAGATGATTTTTCCTTAATACTGGAAAGATTAATTCTTGTTTTTAATAGGAAATATAAGAACAAAAGGTGAATGATTATTTATGCTTTTTGCAGAATTTAAGGCACTTAGAAATATGAACTAAAACATATAAATACAAAATGTGGAAGGTTTTTATGGCCTTTTTAGAGAGAATTACATTAATTATGTCTGTTTATAATATTGGTAACATCCTGAATTAACCAATGACTCATAATATTTCTCTCTTACTTCTTAAACTGGTTACATTGCTGAGAGTTGCATTCAAATGGCAAAGAGAAAGGAGTACATATTTCTGTCTCCATTTCCTATTTTCTTCCAGAAAAAATCAAGCTCTCAATTTCAGTAAGAATACAGACTTCTAATCAAAAGTCAGAAGGAGTGTCAAATGTGGAAACAATCAAGAACATACATTAACATCAAAATAAAATTTCTTAGTTTTAGTTGATACTAATAATACATTAGTCTGTACATGAGCAGTTAGCAACCAAGCAAATGAAACGTATTGACCGTGTTTTTTATTAAGAATAGATTGTGAATAATTCTTCCCACGGTTTAGAGGGGAAAAGAAGAAATTTTTTGTCATAGTATACTATGGCAAATGACTTCTGCTGATTGAAGTTTAGCTGTTGCTTTCCTTTATTGTGTATGGTAAAAGAAGATCTTCATTAAAATACACCAGAATTCCTGAGATATTTTTGTATTTTTCTTTCTCATTTATAATACCTTTTTCCACTTAATAATTTTAAAAAATATTATTATTTTATCTTCTTTACCTGTATTAAGTATTTCATCCTACCTCCCCAATACAACTAACATAAAGTCTAACCCCATTGAGGTGCTATCTAAACTGTTAAATTAGGGCTTAAATGGCACTGATTTCCAGCTCTTATGCAGTCCCTCTGCACAGAGGGAGGGAAATCGAACACGATTTTACTCTGCAAGATTAGGATTTTATCCTGCTAATTAATTATTTTGAGATTTAAAGACTTTTGCTGCTGGCCACTGGTCATCCAGCTGTGCAGTTTGCTTCTATACATTCGTTCTCTCAACAGAAGTTTGTACAAATAAAATAGTCTTTAATAATTTAAAATGCAGCAATGCATTTCCTACAGTATTTATATCTTATGTAGATCCTATGCAATCTTCTGTTGTATTCCAATGTTTTATATTGGAGCTGAAAATTATGCAATGGTCAAGGGAATGATAAATTAGTCAGAATGTCAGTCCACAAGGCACAAACACACAAATTATCCCAGAACCTTTTGGGGTTTTATTCAATAGTGTGTTAACTGTAATTCAGACACATTCTGTAAAATATTAGCATTTTCATCACTGATACCAGTTTTTCAGCAGATAAACAGAAAAGCAAAGGTAAAGAGGTATTGCTTGGCTATAAATACTTGCAAACTTCCTGTAAGTAGAGTGATTTATTTCAGTACATGAATGCCTTACTTCTGTCTTTGCACTGCACTGCTCTAGACACTGAAAAGCCATCCACTGTACTGTGGTGCACTCAAAACTAAAATGAACAGTTAATTGTCAGCTAGGTTATAGGAGCTAAAGAAGAGGCAGACATATTTTCTTCCTCAGGGCACTAATGGGTATTCCTTTTATCTTCATATAATTTTTTTTTGAGATCTTAAAGATCTGTGTGTTCAAAGGCATTAAGAGAGATGAGATGAGATAAGGTGAGAAGAAATACCTTAGTAGTCCATTGTGATTATACAGCCTGGAAGTGGATTTATATATTCCTAAGATTCCTTTCTTTACTTACTACACTTTTGAAGAAAAAACCTATATAGGAATTATTTCAAAAAAGATAGGGATAAAGTATGACTTCTTCAACACATAACATCTGAATTTAAAGTTTTAGATAAGACCTATAATTAAAGGTCCCATTATTACTGACACTCTGCTTTGCTGCTTCGGAACCTTATCTCCTGCTGACTTCTCCCTGAGACACATTAGTTTCAGACTAAAAGCCTCTCTAAAGAGCTACCTGCAGGGCTCTTTAATTGGACAAGTTTAAGAGAGTCAAAGTAGGAAAAGTGGAAAGTCTAACTAAGCTGTTGTTCATCTCCCTAAAAAGGCTGTTTTGGTGCTTCAACAAACTGCTAAATACGTACATTGCACATCTCAAAACAGTCATTAAAATATAAATGTAATTTTTTACATCTCATGAGTCAGAGGAAACTTGGGAATCGTGTGCATGCTTGAGTGGCTGGACTTTCTAATGTATTTCTCTCTTCCTGGTGCTCATAAAATATAGGCAAGCCCATGGATTTTAAGGAGTTTGAACAGAGGTCTTTTCTCTGTCCCCCTTTTTTCCTGTTCTGTCTGCCAACCAGCGGGTGAGCAGTGGGACTATTTGAACTATCAACTTCTTCCCTCACTTCATCTCAGTTCAGCCTAAACTTCCCATAAATTTAAACAATAATAAAAGGGGTTTATATTGTTTCCCACAGATTCATGTTTTGTTTCATTTAGAGAACAAAACATAATAGAGAGTTTTGAACTCTGTAAAGGCAGGACAACAGCTGCCCTAATATTTTCCCTTAGTTTATTTCCACTGAAATTTTTCTATCTGTTAGTTAAAGAAATTTCACAATGAGAAACTCATTTCAGAATACTCAACAGCACAGCTCTGATGAGAAAATCCAGTTTCTAAGCTACTTTCTACCTGACCTTTCCACCTCTTCCAATTTCAAGATAATGGTTTTAATTCTTGTATTTTTGACTTTAAACAAGATGAAATCTATGATAAGTAGTTAAATCTAGCTATTTGTTTTACCTTTTGCTGTGCTTTTTCTGAAGATAGAAACAAAGGAAAAAATCTCTTCAGCCAACTAAACAGAAAATTTTCAGATCACATAGATTCTTATTAGAGTGAAAATATCATTACTCACACAATTCCGATTATGGAAAGAAAGTGCCTCTAACTTTTGTATCTGGCTGTAATTTAAAATTTTACTGTACTGCAGTATTCACTCGAAGGGAACTGTAGATTTGTCTAGCAGTTTTCTTCCCTGTTAAGTAATGTGTGCTCAGTTTCTATCTGAAATTGTCTAGCTTCGTACTGCAGTCATTGGAGTTTCTCACATTGAAGATTCTTCTATTATTTTAATTCTCGTCTCTGAAACAGTTATAGTCTATGACCATGACAACACATAACCCCTCTCTGCTGCCTTTTGTCAGTTCTCAAAAAGAATATCAACTTGTTTAGCTCTATTATTAAAGCTAACAGATACAAATGATGTAGAATATAACATTATTTGTAGTATATCCATACTGACAAACAAGCACATCTCAGAAGAAAATGTTTTTAGCATTCTGTGCTTAATTGTTCTGCTGAAAAAGGCAGAATATAATTTCTGTTACAATGCCATTCTGTTTATTTTTGTTATTATCTTTTTCACCAAGAGCTAAAAAAGCCATTAGCATTTCTTAAGAGAAGTCATCTTTTTGACATAATAACACGGAGATCTCATTTTCCTGTACAAATGCAAACTAGAATGCTATAGAAATATCACCAAAGGGAAGGTCCTTTTTGCCTTTTTTGGTTTTATATGCATGTACCAGTGACAATATATTCATTCTATCTTTAGACTTCTACTATCAAATGACAGAATTGATGATAATAAAGAAATATTAAAGCTTCTCTAAAAAAGAAGGGGTGAAAAATATGTGTGGAAAGTGGTTTTGGGAAGAGGAACCCAGGACTAAAAGATTCCCTGCCTACAGTGAAGGCAAAATTTACAAGTAATCAGAGGCCTTCCTGAAATAAGCTGAATTAATGAAATCATTCCTACTGACATTGTCCTATAGATAAAAATTCATTGGAGAGAGACCATGAAGTTTCTCTTTATGTACTTCTAGGAGAAGATACAATATTTCAAGAAAGACCTCTTTCAGTCTCCTCTGTCATGACAGCTTTTCTTTTTTTTGGAGTACTTAAGTAAAGCCCTTAAGAGACAAACCTGTTCTTTAATGTAAGGTGTAAGTCATATGAGGTGTAACAAATTGGCTCTTTTTTGTTCTCTAGTATCTAGTCATAAAATATGGAGAAGTTTGCAAGGCACCGTATCATGAACCTTTGCTAGCTTCCAGAATATAGAGATTTAATTGTTAGGATATTGACATCTGTCTTTCAATCCCTACTTAAAGATCGCTTACTAATTTATACAGAGTTTAAAACCTTACTTCCAGACACCCAAAGTTAGGATATACGCTGACACTGGGAAATGCAGTATTGAGTCTCATGATGCTGAATTAGATACTGAACTTTTCCCCCTTGTGTCTGTCCACTGCCTGAAAATTGAAAGCTTTAGCTTTCAACTTTATCGATCTTAATTTTCATGTCCTTTGTTTTTATTTCAAGTATTTTAGGTTCAATATTTATTGCCAGAAAGAATGGGAAGAAACATATTGAACAAAAATTTTTTCCCAGACAAAAAGAAAGGGATATAAGTCATCCTCCAGGAATTTTCTTCTCAGCCTTATGATTTTGCACTAAACTAAAGAACAAGTTGCTATCAAGTACAATAACTACTTGAATCCCTTCTCTGTATTACCAGTATGTTTTTTCTGCCACTGCTCACTAAAAAAAAAAAAAAAAGAAAAAAAAAAAAAAGAAAGAGAGGCCAATACCTATTTTATGACATGCAGGTATCTTATCTTAGCAGACCAATATGCAGCTTTAGGGGCATGACCACTTTCTGCTCTCTTTCAACTAGTTTGGCACCACAATGGGAAAACAGAGCTAGAAAATTACCCATCCAGATGCATACTGTAATGTTCAACACTCCTGGTACTATGTTTTGAATTGTATTTTGCACATTTTATGATGATATTCAGTACTTCTAAACATTCAGATTTGAAAAATCTAATATTAAAACATTATTTTATGTGGATGTTGGGATATGGTTTATGGAATTATTAAGATTTTATTGGCAACTGGATTTATTACAAATCTAAGTCCTTATGTGTGGTGTATTTGGGCCATGCTGTCTTTCTCTTCTGCCTATCAAATCTATAAATAATGAGGGGAATGATTACTATTCAAGCTTGAAAAATGTTTTTCCAAAAGCTTGCCTTGGAATTTCAGCCAGATTGAAATAGATGAACAGAGTAGGTGGGACAAAGGGCAAAAACATTAATCACCAGAAAACAAAATAATAACACCACCACCACCACCACCAAGGAAAAAAAAAAAAGAGAGAGAGTGGAGACCTCAGTTCATAACAAAATCTGGAAGAGCAGACACTGAAGAATAACAGCCATTCAATTTCTCTTTAGAGGCGTAAACACCCATGTGTTCAAAACCTATCAACAAAGAACTATTAAGATTGTTAAGCAAATATGCATTTCTATGAGATTTTTTTTAAACGTAATGTCTTTTTGTCCATCTTTCTTTAGTTATGTTTGTAGATGAATCTCTTCATTCAGTATTATTTTCAATTTAAAGAAATTAGTTACTTTAGCTGCATGATTGAAAAGATAGAAAATTCTTTGATTCTGTTATAGGTTATTGCTGGTCAGTGTCTTTGTTCACTTGGATTTTTCTTTTCTAATTAATAACTTTAAAAAAATGCAAGTGTTTTCAGGGGGTTTTATCATGTTAAAAATAGCACAGTGCAGACATAAAAGAACAAGGCAGCCTCACTTTCACAGACACAGTTTAAGATGTAATCAAACAGCAAGCTCTAAAGGAACACCTGCACTGAAACCTTGCCCACCTCCTCCTACTTATTCTTCTCTGGCAGCAGGCCTGATCTGGCCTGCCAGCTCCCATCCGCAAGCAAGGACAGCTGCGAGATAGAAAGAAAGCTCATCTTCATCAAAACACTCTTTGAAGCTCTTCTGAGGATAAACATTCTTCATTTATTAACAGCTTAATGCTTTGATAAAAGCTCACTTTGTTAAGTAGTTTGCCTTTCAAGAACTGCCCACGTAGATATTTGCATGAAGTTCATAAGGACTTTAGGACAACATGGGATTGCCGGAAATATTGCTGAAGGCATAGAAATAAAAACACAGACCATATTCCTACTAGAAAAAGAGAGGAAAAAATCAAAGGAAACTTATGTTCAGCAGGCTTTACCATTTTCTGAGTTATCACAGTCCTGGTATGAAAGTGCCACTATGTGTAATGTTAAAAAGCTTTCTCCTTTATTTTGAGGAAATCAATGCAAAGGAAAGTTTAACAGGGTGTATACTGTTATAAGAAAACAAAAATATAATGAAGATTTCAAACTCAGCACTACTTACCATAACAGTCACTTGCATATACTGGGATAAAAATTTACATCGATGAAATTGCTCTTATCTATCCTTATGAGCATGTTGCTGAAAATTTCTGGTTAAATAGGTCAATCACATCTTTTAAAGTATGTTAGTAACGCTTCTTTTCTTCTATGGAGTAAAATTAGATTGATAGGTAATAGACAATAAAATAAAAATTGTACTCTGTTCCCTTCCCTATCTGATCTTCCCAAATATATTCAAGTTTTGTATATATGGAAAAACATGATCTACTTGGAAAAATTGCACCAGATTGACTTAGTTCCATAGCCAGTAAATATGGATAATGTCTGAGATGTTAATCTTCCTCATAACAGGTATACTCATTGGACTTGAAATACATATGAATATGAAGAAAGCTTAAGTTAAACAGACTAAATATTTTTTTGAGAAATTAACCCAAACCATTCATTTCAAGGAACTATTTCTTTACTTTTTCATTGCAAAATATTATTAATAATGAAACATTTGATTTTCAGTATTACTACTACTACTACTCCAAAATAAAAATAAAAAAAAGTTTGTTTTATCACCTAAAAGATAGCCTTCCTGGGAAAATGTTATAGAGTGTCTTTTCATTCCCAGAAGGAAATATCATAGTTAATTTATAGCTTTCACTCTCAAAATAAGAAATTCTGTTCATTCAGCATTTACACAGCTTTTGGGTCTACTACAGATGGAGTCAACTCTATCACTAATTTAGCGCGCTACTCGTATTTTGTTAATGTTAGTTTTGGCATGGTTTCAGAGTGTTACATACACCTAGGAAGAAAAATGAAGCTACTAAAGTAATTTATATGGTAAAAAATCTACAATCTGTCATTCCAGTGTGAAGAAAAACCTCGATAATGTCTCAGCCTTAATGCATTTTTACCTTGAAGTAGTCAACATTTCTCATTAAAAAAATACCTTTAACATTCTTTAAAATCATATGGCCTTATTTTTGTAATGTTTTATTTGTATTATAAAAACAGATGCAATTCAAAATTAACAATTCTGCTGTCAGTTGCTTTGGGGGATGAGCTGGAGGTATTTAGTTGTGAGGGCCAACAATTACACTGTTAGCTAGAACCATGTTCAAGGAACACACATACACACAATAGCAACAAGGGAATGTGTTTCAGTAGCGAACATTTAATGGAAGAGCACTGCACACTACATGTTTTCTTTTTAGTAGGCAACAGAGTAAGTCAAATGGAAAACACTGATGAGAAAAAAGATCCTGAAGCATTTCAGAGATTTCCTCTGGATTCTCAAAGCTTTCCACAGGGATCTGGAAGTCTGGAGCTAGTCAGAAGGGTTGTAGTCCATTAATGTCTTCTTTTGCCAAGTATTTCACAGACTGTAAACTATATTTTCTATGATAGAGCAGTAAACCCTAGCAAGCTTGAGGCACTAGCAGTACCTTTTATGCAATAAAATACAAAATTATTACAAAAATTGCAATGATTATTATCTATTACACTTTCCTTTTTTTTTTCTTAATGACAGAATATGATATAAGTAAATTTTGTGCTGGTACAGCTCAGGATTACAAGGCAATGCAAGGAGAGGAAAGAAGCCAACATTAAAAAAAATACACAGCAACATGTAAATTCAGAGCAGGGAAACAGAGAATATCTCCTTCAAATGAGGGTTTGTAGTGATTTTTTACACTTCATGGGACTAATAGTTAAAATAAATATCTAGAATATATTTTCTAGCTTCTATCATACATACCAAGCATATGAAGATTAGTTTGAAGAAAGGCTTGCAGATATATGTATACACATGCTGATGATCCTCTTTGAGGCTTATTGACTTTAAAGGGGCATTCTCTCTGAGTAAGGTTTCCTGCTAGTGATTGCTGTGAAAGAATTGTAATTTTTAAGATGCAGAAGATATACAAAAAAATAGAAAAATGACTGATGGATAACAAAAAAAGAATTATTTGTGAAGCAGGTAGTGAGAATGTGCAGTACTTAGTAGCATCAAATTTTCTTCGAACACATAAACTGAGTCTAAAGGATAAGAATATTGCTTGAGTTACCAATATAACAACATAAACTAGTTTAAGTGATTTCTTATTAGATTTGTTCCAGAGTACAAAATTTTCCAAACCTAGAAGTGTAGTAGGAAAGAACTTACTTTCTCTCATTCCATTTTTTTATTCCTAGGGTAGGTTTGCTTAGTTCAAATTCAATAGAAAACCTGCTAACTTTGTAATTGATCAACAATTTTACTGGAAGTGTATCAAATATTTCATGAACAGACAGACATTTCATAAACAGATGGATTTAGTTTCTGAAACTGCTTCTGCAAAGCCAGCTTTATATAAGGGACAGTTGATTTAAATCTACGGATGTTGCAGTGGGGAAACTGTAACACGCATATCAAACCAGGAGTCCCGTGGAAAAGAAATATCTATGGACGGATTCTTGATAGAGTTTCAGAGATGTTTATTTCCCCAGCCGCATGGCCGGGGCTCTGCCCAGGAACTGTTCCAGTCACGGGACCCGAGGGTCCTTCTGCCCGCGCAGGGAAACACAAAACAACCAGTGGGGAACAAGGCTGACCAGGGGCAGGGAAACCCCATCTCTGTTCCAGGGCCCCTCTCCCAGGGCTACATGGTGGGGGAAGGGACCCTGACATTTCACCCGTCTATTTTTAACAAAAAGAGATTTAAAACTTAACATTGAAAACAATTGGATAAACAGAACAAGAACAGTTTTTAAACAAAACAAGCCACCCTCCTGAGTCTTTAAATGTCCAAACAGATTCTCTAGAACACCTTAAGGCTGACAGAAGGGAGACAGAACTCTCTGAGTATGCTTTGTGGGGACTGAGGCAGGAGAGGGTTTAATTTCTTCTCTCCCCCTTTTCATCCCCCACTCGGCATTGGAAAGGAATTTTTGGGGAAACAATTGGCAAAAACATGGTTTTGTGAGGGAAACCATGGATGAAAAAATGTATTGGGAATACACTGGGGGTAATAGGACATAGGGTAAAAGGGAAAGGTGGGATTAGGAAAGGGAGACTGTAGGGGGGCTTATAATGGCGATATTGTCTAACATGACTACAATTTTTAGCATATATACTGCCTTTCACAAAAAAACCATCAGGCCCAGTGACCTCTGATGCTTGTAACCCTTTTCTGTGGGATATGCCCAGCCACTGCCCTGGAGGGATGTCTGCTGAGATAAGAGATTTCTCAATCGCCCAGCAGGACTCCCTGGAAAGGACTTTTGAGTCATGGTGAGGAAAAGTAGACCCACAATCCTTTGGGAGACCCTATGCAGATCTTTCTGTAACCCATTGGTCTATCCCAGACCCTCTGTAATCCATTGGTCCCCTTGCTGATCCCCTGTATCCCTATAAAAGACCAGTTCGCCTCTGTAGAGAGGAGAAGTCATCCCTGGCCCACCCTTCGCCGGAGGGAACCACCAATAAAGCTCCCTTCATGCGGAACCAGCCATACGGGTCTGCTCGTCTCTCTCTCCGGTCTGGTTTGGCCTAGAGGCAGCCCTGCAGAGCTGAGCTGAAATCACGAGCTGATAATCACTAAAGAGCTGATAGCTTCTGCAAGGGCTCCTCTGCCAGCAGCTGAGAGGAAGACACCGGACCTCGGGCAGGCGATTCCTTTCAGGACCATCTCCCCAGACCGGTCATCTCTTCCTGGGTCGCAGCCACGGACCCCACCACCAGCTGTAATACTTTTCTACCTAGTACAATTTTGAATTCCACCACCTCTCCATCTACCAAGCTTGATGTATTTTTCAGGGTTATTCTTTTTAATGGCAGTTCTATGAACGAATATGTCTTGCTGGTTGTCACATCTCGTTATAAAACCATAATTTTGTTTAACATTATACCACTTTACTATTCCTAAGACCTTAGCTATGGTGACATTTTCCTTTTTCTGAGTGGCTGCTGTTTTCTGTCTTGCTACGTTCTTGCTTTCTCTTTCGCTTGCTCCCATGTTGGAATTGCCAGGGCCGCTTGTGCCTGAGCACTCTTCACAGGGTTGCACTTGGGGCCACGCAGGCTGGGCCAGGCCAGGCTGCGCTGCTCAGTTCTCCGTGCGTCACCTCCTCTGGTTGCAGCTTTGCTGCTGATGCCAGGCCCTGCATCCACATCTCGGCCAGGCCCCCGAGCAATGACCCCCCCGCGCCCTGCTCCAGCGCGCGTCTCGGCTGGGCGCGGCTCCGCTCCACCGCCACCGCCGCCAGCCGCCGCCCCTCTCGGTCGGGCATTCACAGGGCTCGCTCCACCACGCGCTGTGCAGGGCCGGGCAGGCACCGCTGGGTCGTGCCACTCTCGCCGCTCTTTGCTCTGCCGCTGACACTGTGGCTCGTGTGGCTCTGCCCACGTGCAGGAACTGGCTCGCTGCTTCTCGTAGAGGGCTCGGTCCATGTGGTCTGGGTCACACAGTCCCTGAGCCAGGCTTCCCTTCTCCAAGACACAGCTGACATTGCTCAACAGCCTCGGTAATTAAATATAGTCACAAAAATATTCTTCCATCGGCATATATTTTGACTCAAAAATTAACTGTGTCCAAACGGTGTTCCAAAAGTCTTTGGTAAGAATTAAATCCCAAGAAACATAGAAAAAGTTCTTAAACAACCATGACAGGAAGTGTTTCAGTTCTTTTTGAACTTGAATTAAGCTAAAATTTACAAATCATTGTTCAAGAATCTTTTCAAGTTTAAGATAAATGTCCATATGTGGCTCTGAGAGCCAAGAGTCTTCCCATGGCTCCTCCATAGTTTAGATATGGAATAGCAAAACAAAAACGAGAAGAGGAATCCAAAGTTTCTTTACTCACAAATCAGTCACTTAGGGATTGGGGATCGTTCTGCTCACAATTCTCCACCATTATGTTGCAGTGGGGAAACTGTAACACATATATCAAACAAGGAGTCCCATGGAAAAGAAATATATATGGACAGATTCTTGGTAGATGTTTCAGAGATGTTTATTTCTCCAGCCGCATGGCCGGGGCTCTGCCAGGGAACTGTGATAGTCACGGGACCAAGGGTCCTTGCCTGTGCAGGGAAAACACAAAACAACCAGTGGGGAATGAGGCTGACCAGGGGCTTGGGAAACCCCATCTCTGTCCCAGGGCCCCTCTCCCAGGGCTACATGGCAGGGGGAAGGGACCCTGACATACGGACACCTCTTTTTACATACAGTCAGCTACTTTCATCCACTTTTCTCTCTATTTCCTCCACTTGTTCCTCTCTGATCCATCTTGATCCCTCCTTTTCCTTCTTTTTGGCTTTTCCTCTAAGCACTCCACAGTGTTACACAAATGACCACAGTACCCTTAAACTGCTCCGTAACAACCTTTGCACAGTTACCAAGTATGTTTCCCCTGCAACCATAATATGCCCTATCTCCCTTATTTCAGCAATACTCTTCAGACTGCAAGGCTTTCTGGAGACAGTAGGTTTGCTCGCCTCAGTGGGTTTTGTACGAAGGAAAAAGCTGCTCAGTCTTTGACAGTCTAAGAAGTCACTGATTTGGGTGCCTCTGGCCCTCACCAGATTACAGGGTTTCCTCTGCCCATCACTGCTATTTTTGTCCCCCTGTGTCTCTCTGTGTGTTGAGACTAGCCCTTAGTGACATAATCTTGCAGTATGACAGAAGAAGCTGATTGTAGGAGATCAGCCTGAGGTCAACACCGGAAAATGCCTATAACCCTGCTCCATGGAAGAACAGTTGTCAAATACGTTGCCAGAAATGTGGTATCAACCCAGAAAAAAATGCATGATCAAAGACCTTGAAGTGTGTATTTTCACAACATATTCCACCAAGCTAAGCTACAATAAAGACCATCACTCTCTCCACAATAAATTTCTTAAAGGGCAAGAAGCATAAAAAATACATCACATTCCACTAAAGTGAACTGTGGGGAGTTCTTTTAAACAACGATTCTCTAGGACAGAATTAAGCCAAACGAGGCAAATATTGTATCTGAGAACTGTTTATTGGTAATGAAAAGTGAATTGCCTACTAAAGAAGAATAGGAAAGGCAGAAAAGGAGGGAGGAAAAGGGAAAAATGAATGGGGGGAGAGAGAGAGAAGGAAGACAGAGAGAAAAATCAGACATTACCATCAGAACTTCAGAGTGTGCCGTTGACAGCCAGCTGGCAGGTGGTGTGTGCATGCTGCCTGCCGGGGGAGTCTGTGCAGCTCGTGGAAAGGCACAGCTCCACAGGCACAGCTCCTGCCATGACGGGCAGCTGGACACAAGGTGAGTGACTGCGCACTCGGGCAGGGGGTGCAGAATGCTGGGCAGAGTTGTGGCGGGGATCACAGTGGTGGGGTGGATCAGAGAAGCTGGGTTGGAAGCAGGTGGCCTAGGCAGGAACAAGGCAGGCAGGGATGAAGCAGGTAGGGGGTTGGGCAGGAACACAGGGAGGCAGAACAGGTGAAGGCTGGAGCAGGCGGGGGAAATGAAGTGGTAGGACAGGACACAGGCTAGGCAGGAGGCTCAGAGGTGGTCAGCAGGTGCCCAGCTAAGCATCCAGCAGCTTCCAGCAAGAGGGAGAGAAAGTGAGAGACCGAGGGCAAGCAAAAACCTTCCAGCGAGGGCAGAAGCCCCACAGTTTGTGACACAGTTACTTTATACCCCTTGGTGCCTCCCAAGGTGTGCTCACTGTCAGGAGACTATTGGCCAGCCAAACTTTCGACTGCAGTCCATTGGTGGAGACCTTTTTGCCACCCAGTTGGAGAACCATTCTAGAGGGCACGGTGGCCTTGGTGGTCTTCTACTGACTGCCTATTCTGTATTCCGTGTGAGACGTGAAATGGCTGTCAGACGAAGTCTCCCTAGAGACAGGGCTTGCCTCCATCTTCTCCCAGCTGCCTCTTGCACGTGGCATGTGTGCAGCCCCTCCTCCACATTCCTCTGGTCAAAAAATGTTGAGACAAAAATCAAAATGAAATTGATTCCTTGCAATACATCTCCCTGATCTTTTGGGCTAGTTATGTGTAAGTTTCTTCTCATTATCATGACTCTTGATCCAGCA
Source organism: Coloeus monedula (assembly GCF_965178545.1). Classification (NCBI taxonomy): domain Eukaryota; kingdom Metazoa; phylum Chordata; class Aves; order Passeriformes; family Corvidae; genus Coloeus; species Coloeus monedula. The sequence goes on from NC_138783.1 coordinate 97,559,415, forward strand.
TCAGGCTACTTCCAAAGACAAACTAATATTATAACCTTGTCTTTGTCACAAACAGAATTCTGTAAGAAAAATATTTGAAAGCAATGAGGTTTGGGTAATGGCAGCATGAAAAATGGTTTAATTGTATTTTATCTCACCAAAATAATTTTTAAAAGAAAATTTTAATCCCTCATATTCTCTGAAATGAATACTTAATTTGGAAATAGTCCTGCATAAAGGTGAAAAGTAAATACTGTGAGTCACCATTAGAAAAGAAGTTTCCTATAACAAGCTTAATGCCAGCAGTATGAGGTCCAATAAGGCAAAGTGTCAAGTCCCACACTTGAGTGACAACAACCCCAGGTAGTGCCACAGGCTGGGGCAGAGTGGCTGGAAAGCTGCCACGGAAAAGGACCTGTGCAGGCTGATCAACAGCCAGCTGAACATGAGCCAGCATGTGCTCAGGTGGCCAAGAAGGCCAATGGCATTTTGACTTCTATCAAGAATAGTGTGGCCAGCAGAAAAGGACCTTTCATTCATTTTCTTTCATACAAAATTTCATGGTCAACATTTAAAGTGAAATTAGATTATGACACACAGACTGCCTAATCTTGATATTAAACAAAACCCCCCCCTTTTTTTCCATCCCTTTTCCTTCTTGCTATTTACTTTTGTATACAAGGCAATTGGGAGAACTGACTGGACCAGACACGAAAATAAATTGCTGATAAAAAGATGTTAGTTTAAAATTCAGTTAAGAGGATTCTTTTTCGCTCTGCTTCTTTGACGTACAAGAATGACTAGTTTCTGACCTTCATTCACATTGGGCAGTGTATGTACATGTTCCAATATATGAACTTGCATCTAAATATTTCTGTTCTAAGTTTTTTCAGGCTTTCAGATGCCCCAAGTCGCTTTTGTCACTCTAGGAATTGCTTCATATGTTCTTTTTTCTAACAAATCAGTGCACCTAAAAATGTTATCTGTCAGGAAATTAAAAAAAATCAACTTCAATTTTTTAAATGCACATCTAATAAAATATATATGTGGGAAAATATTAAATTAGTGAGATTTGCACAGTTTTATAGCTCTATCAATCAACACATAAAATTCAGATAAAATCCACAGTAACCTCTGTTACTTGGGATCTGCTTTTGTATTAATGAAGTAGAAATATGAAACAGTTGAAAAAAATATTTAAAACATATTTTCTTTACAGACATGCCTTGTAGAGTCTTAATAGTTGTTTGAAGAGTCAAAGAAAAAATTTTTGCAACTGCAGAAAAAAAATGACATAATATTCTTTAAAGTGTTAAGAAATGATGAATATAAAAATAATAAAATACAGATTTTGATAATGTCACCACATTTGACTTATCTTGCATGAAAAGGTCAGAGTCAGAGTAATTTGTAAGATTCAAATGAAGTCTCAAGACATATAGGGCAGAAAATTCAGTAGTTTCTTGGTTATATTAAAAGGTTACTCGTTCATAGGCAGAAAATGTATCTTTAGCTTTGACATGTTGAGTGCGCTATCACAAGAGGTGTTCATAACTGAAGTTGCTCTTTTAACCAGTAAATTTTCTGGATAAGTAAGGGTAGATCAATGATATAAAGTAGATTTAAAATTAGCTACAGTATTAAAAAAAATATATAGAAATAAATAAAGCAAAACCCAGGATGCTTTTTCATGCCTGATATTTAAAACCCCTATTTCTGAAAATGGTGAATCTATTCTTACCCATGTCTAGTAACTGTTAACTGTGCTAGAACTGGAAAGAAGGTGGAACTACTAGTTTATAAATATCTGTATTTTGAAATGTGGGATGTGAACTAAGACTAAATCTTATCTCCTATGACTAAAAGAGTAGAAGAAAAATAATCATGTAAGGTATTTGTCGTATGGTGAACAACAAATAAAATTCACTTTTGTTCATTGCACCTGCAAGAATTTATGATTCCTAAGTCTTAAGATGGGATATTACAAATATCTTTTTTGCATTTAGCACAAAAAAAAACATTTTCCAAAGTGAAGATTTGCTCTGTAACCCTCTTCTGATTTACTCTACAAGCCACTGCCTGGACTTTCATGTTCAAGTAAAGATGCTGACATCCAAGAAATGATGCCCCAGGAAAGAGAATGGAGGTCAGTGAGATGTTTCAGTCAATAGAGACAGGATTCAGCTCTGCAGATAGAAAATATCACCTGCATTGGCCCAAGCTGGGGAGATGTGACATGGGACCTTAGAAGTGTTATCTGAGATGCTCCAGCTGCTCCTCGAGCAGAGTTTGGGTGCAAGTTTGGTAGTACTGATTTAATTTCTACTGATAATTGCAAGATCTTAGGCAGCTAACACTCACATACATTGCTGGCACATAATTTCAATATGAAAAAATGTAATTGAATACCACCTTTCCAATTAATTGGTATGGGAGAAGCTCAGAAGGAACTAGGCAACAAAAAGATTCCCAGTGTAGGGTAATTTTTTGTTTGTTTGTTTGTTTTTTAATTTGTAGGGAAGAAACATCATGTCTATATCCAATCAAGAATGGATACTACACATAGCTTAAAGCCAAAATTTAGCAGGCTCAGTCTTCAAAGATCTTACTGAAAAGCTTGTTTTTCTACAAAATTTTATAAAGAATATTTGAAAACCTTGAAAACCTTAATCCTAAAAGAATGATATTCATTTTAAGGATAGTGTTTCTGTCTTCCTGCAATGCCCATTCTAATGATTCTTGTCCTGGGTATTAGGACCCAGAAGATACTTGCTAAAAACCTGAATTAAAATCCTGCAATATGGCTGGTGAGATATTTCAGTTGTATGTATTCATGGCATGATAACATTAGAACAGAAAATCTGCTGCCATGTATCAACAGCCTGATCCAGTTTAGTTTCTGACACTGAGGTGTATAATTGCTTAAAAGGAAGATGTAGAAATTATTGCATAACTTTCTTCTCCTTGTCTACTCTTTAATCTTGAATAGAAGATTTCAGAGCTTTGAGACATGAGGTTTTTGCATTACATTATTGTCTTAGTTTATTTCTGCAGCCATGGATTTCCTTGATATTTATATAATACTTTAAAAATGTGATTACATTCTCAGTTATGTCAAATTCCTGTTGGAATTAATTTAATCATGCTGGTATATGAGTGAAACATGAATTTATTTCTACTTATTTTAAATTTCCTGTTTTGAAGCATCTCTTACCATTGCGTATGGGATAAAAAAGGTTTTCATATGTAGTCTCCAGCTTATATGTCTCCCTCGCAGTGCAAACAATTTCACAAACTTCTTTCAGTCTTTTCTACAGATGAAATGTCAATAACTAGGAAGAGCTGGAGAATGAAGAAGCAGAATGTGGAAAAGAAAACAACAAGCGTATCTTAAACTATTTCTTAAGGAAATCATAGATCAATAAAACTATAAACTTTCACTCAACCAAAACTGTCCCAGCCATCAACTAAGTGCCATGCAGACACTCTCTCACTTCCTCCCCCTGGCCCTCCCAGTGGCATGGGGAGGAGAATGGAGAAATAAGTAAGACTCATGGGTTGAAATAAGTACAGTTTAATAACTGAAACAAAATAAAATATATTCTTAGTACGACTACTACTACCAATAATAATAATTTCAATGGAGAGAGAGTAGCGGGCAGAGCACGAGAGAGAGAATTAAAACCCAAGAAAGACAAGTGATGCTCAACACCTGCTGAAGGACACCCAGTCCTTTCTGAAGCAGCAATCAACTCCTCCCAGCCAACACACACATACAGATGGTTCATATACTGGGCATGACATTGTATGGTGTGGAATATCCCTTTGGCCAGTTTAGTTGAGCTATCTCAGCTGTGCTCCCTCCTGACTCCTTGTGCAGCTCCTCACTGACAGAGCATGGGAAACTGAAAATTCCTTGACATAGGGTATGCATTGCTCAGCAACAGCTAAAACATCAGTGTGCTGTCAGCATTATTCTCATAAAAAATCTAAAAAACCCCCAGAACTTCTCCAGCTACTAGGAATAAAATTATCCCAGTCCACGCCAGGTTTTGTGTAAGAGAAACAGTTGAGGCAAGCAGCTATATTTCATCTGCCCTGAAATGTCAGAGTCACTTATAAAGTATTTTCTCATCTGCCCATCTCATGGGATACTGCGCAAAATAGTAGAGAGAAGTACGATGCAGAAGTGGGACCTTCACATCCCATGTGTCTTCTTTCTCTTAATCACCCTGCCCAAGGTAACAGTAGCTAGCAAATTAGTGATTGCAGTCAGAACCACACCCATAGTCCCTCATTGACAATGCCTGAAATTACCATAATAAGTTCAATAGAAGAAGTGACAGAGAAGAAAGTTCTCCTACCTCCTATTCTTCCAATAGTGCTGTGATAGGACAAGACATTAAAGGAGAAAACTTCACTCTGCAGTTTTCCCTCATTTCTACCTTTTTTTCCTCCAATTCTCATGACAAAGCTATAAAACTATCGGTGGTATATTCTGCCCTGTACATACAACAGGTGGCTCCACTGACCACTGTCTCACTCTGTCCCACTCCACATAAGTTGTGGAAAATTAATAAGAAAATAATGAAAAAGCATTTATCAGTCATACAAATCTGCAATATGTTTAGTACTACATTTGGTTTATACCATAATCGAAGTCACACACTGTTCTTTATGCTTGTTTTCTAACTTGTATATTATTTTTCTCTTATTACAAGAAGATTTTTACTTTAATTGTTGAATTATTACTTCTGGCATCCCACCCCAAAAGGGAAAGGGAACACGCAGGTGCGTAAATGCTTGTAGTTGAAAAGGAACAGAAGCAATCAGAGGGTCTGCAAAAACGTAGAGTTTGATTGGTAAATTAAACACTTGGCATGGAAATGAGATAAGATACTCCCTTTTCTTATGTATAATCACACAGCAGTGGATTTTGAAGAATGGATAGGGTGAAAGAGAAGGGAGAGAGATTAGTGAGAGGGAAACAGAAAGAGAGGAAGAAAAGGAAGAAGATCATCAGTCCTGGCTCCAACACTGATCCAGATGATGTGGTGTCCAGGGTCCTGGAGTGCATGCCCAGGCTTCATGAAGGTACTCTGGAGATAGGTTTCTCACTATGCAAATTAGCTACCATGCACAATCCATTCTTCTAGACCTTTTGGGAAGTGGGTCAGAGGCTTCAGGGGTCTTTGGTGGTCATGATACACCCTCTACTTGTTCGGCCTTTTGGTTGACAGTCCATGGTGGCTTTTTGACTCATTCCTGTGCTTGCATTGCATGGTGTTGTGCTTATGTCCAGGAGCCTTCTAGAATAAGGATGTGTGTCACAGAAAAGTGCTGCCCTACCTCTGTACTGCCTCCTCCTCCATCCACATCCTGTTCATTGTCCCAGCAGGTTCTTGCCAACAACCCTTGGTTGGCTCCATGGCTATCTGGCTATCTGTGTTTGAGGCATACATATTATCCTCTTACCTTGTAGGTGTCTACATTGCTCACTGATCATGGAATAGCTAAGGTTTACTAACTGTTCAGCAGAAACAAAGGAACTTACCAACCAGAGTACTGGAATCAATACTTTCTTCTGTCATGGGATCTAGCTATCATTAGTATAAAGAGCTTCAGATTAGTCATCCATTTACTGAATTCTGTCAAACAAGTAGACAAAATGCAATTCTTCATGTCAAAACCAAGTCACTTAAGAACAGTCCCACTAATGAATATAGCCTTTTCTGCTAGGGTCAAGAATTTGGAAAAGTAAATTAATAGGAAATTTGTGGAGGCCACAAATTATGCTTAATACCAAATATTTTAGGAATAAGAAATGTATAAATAATTGAACCACTAATAGTGATACAAAGGTTAATGTGGCTGGAAATGTTAAACCGGACATTAAAAAAATGGAAAAGAAAGGGGTTTTGTACAGCATTAATTTCCTGCAGCTACGACAGAATGGACCATGTCAAAAGGCTATAACATAATTTTCCTCATTGTATTACAATGGAAAACAAACAGTTTGAATTTCATCTTCTTCATACTTGCATAAATCAGAGGAAACTTGTCTGGAGTCAATGCAATTTCTCTGGGGTAAAACTAGGAAGTCAGTAAGTATTATCAAGATGTTAATGGTTCAGATAAAATAGTATAGTGGAGCAAAAAGATATTTAAGGAAGGTAAGAAACATTAATTTTGAATTGTAGGCACTTGAGTACAAAAATGATGGATCTCAAATAAAATTTGAAAACATTTTCTCATCATATTTCCTTGCCACTTATGTCATTATTCACTGGTCTTGTGTTTCTCACTAAGTTATTTCTCTTTGATAGAGACCTATATCCACAGATCAGAATTTCTACTCTACACCACACAGACACATAGATCACTGATGGCCTCTGTCCCTTCCCCACCACATGGGCCCTGGGCAACAGGGACCTCACTCCCACCCTAGATGTGCCAGCCCCAGTGTGGGGTCCAGCATCTTTTTGTAATATCTCCAATGCAGAGTCTGCTTGCTGCACTGTCAACATACAGAGACATGTTTCTGTTCCTCACCAAAGGACTGTTTTTTAAAAATATTTTTGACTTTCTATATTAGACTTATGGCCTAAGCCTGAAAAGGCTTTTCTAGTCATGTAGCCGCAGGACAACCTCTTTGACTTTCTCTGTATCTAAAGCAGTTGTCAACAGGCTTTTTGTCATCCTTCCGTTTTTCTTCTCAAATTTATTACCTATGTGTGAGGTTATGTGCTGCACAGTTTTTCTGATGTGTCTGTTTTCCAGATCATCTACATTAATTGAGTCAGTTAGAGCTGGTCAGATGTAGTCAAGGTCTTCTTTGTCAGGGAAGTGCTTTAGGGGAAGCTTCACCCCATGACACTGTGACATTTTAATTGGACCTTATGTCCACAGAAGAACTTGTTATTGAAACCTACTGAAAAAAAAAGAAGTATATAAATGCATGTCTTTTGCTATTTATACATAAAATTCACCCAGAATCCTTTTTCATAATATTTTCTCTATTCCATTCTTCAAAAAATATTTTAAACCAGGAAGTTCTATTATGTTTCTGTCATCTGTTAAGAATTATCTTAAGCATTTTTAGCCTGAATTACTTGGGGTTTGTGTGAATAAATTTTTGGGGAGGAGTGGTGCAATGTTTAGTGCAGATAAATGTCCTCTAAAATTAAGTTTCCATACTTCACATTCTGCATTTGCTCTAAATGAATCTCCCATCCTGTTCTCACAAACACCCTGCCGCTCCATTTTTGCAAATAAAAGAATCACATTTTGGTCAGGACTTATGGGCACTCACTGATCAGGGAGTAGGAACAGTGAAAATAGGCTACTTCCTGGTACTCATTTTTAAGTCTTTAAAATCCTATGGTTAATTTGAAAATCACAGATGTAAGTATGACTATATTATAATCCACAGCTGGCATTTTAAAAAGGTGTGCTATTTGTCAAATCTTCTTTTTCAGATTTTCACACATTGTGAAGTGTGCATTTTGTGTGCATTGAAAGTTTATTTGCTACAATTATTTCTTGAAATTAAAATATTTTATGACATTATAACTGTATATCTTTAAAAATATCTATGTGAAAGATATAAGAAATGAAAGGGGCCAGTTCTCCTAATATTATGTATATATATGCGTGTGTACATTAGAAATGAAATTATAATTAACTGGTAACTTTAAAATAGCAGGTAAGCAAATTCTCTGAGAAGAACTGAAAGACAAAATAAAAACAAGTACAATTTTATTGCAGAAAAATGTCTATATTCTACATTCTGCCTGTTCTGCCTGTTCTGTATTATATCATCCTGAACAGAGAAGAAATAGTAGAAGAAGCTACTCTACCTAATCTACAAATATAATTATGCTATGGCTTTCTGTACTTAAAATGAGTAAGTGCTCCAGAGTACATTCATAAATACAGATGGTGCTATATTAAGGAAGGAAAGGGAAAGCAACTGTCAAGAACATGACTTGTATTCTACAAACAAATCTTAATAACTTCAAATAGACTTCAAAGACTCAGTTAATGCAGAGATGTCAGCAAGTGGCCTGGTATATCTGGAATAAAATATGCAGTTAGGTAAACCACTATAGCAAGCACTGATATTTGAAGTCACAGAGAGAATGTGTCTCTTTAACAAATGACAGGTAGTACCATATATATATATATATATGCTTTGTGTCACTTATTTCCCTGATCTCAATTGCAGCAAAGGATTTCCAGTACTAACTCCCAAGTCACGGCAGCGTTACCAGATGATGTGAAAGTAAATTCTCAAAAAGGAACTCTAAAGGAACAGTGATGCGATCTATATGAAAAGGTTAGCTTCTGAACTGATCAAAAATATGCTAAAACCATGGGAGCTGAGGAAATCTGTCCTGGAGGAGAATTTTAGAGTGCCAACAATACTGGTGGTCTCAAATTTTTATGAAGAGGGATGTTTATAATCATCTAATAAACTTTATAATTTATCAACACCTGTGTTCTTTTGGGTTCACTATATATAATATATCATCACTTGGGTTCTTCTGTCAAACAATGGCAACTTAGATACAGATCTCCTTCAAAAGGACTTTTGCCATTAAAGGGAGCTGAAAGAAGGCTTTCTTTCACCCCAATTATTACAAGAAAGAATAATGAACAAACAATACAGAGTGGTGAATCATAACTTTTCATTTTATTCAGAATTATTACCCGTGGACTTTTAAAGAGGTATTCACTGAAATTGCTAGGAAACTAAATGCCAGAGAATTAAAATATGTGCTATTATATGGAGACTTCTATAAGTGCCAGAAGCTAATTTCTGCCACTGAAACAATGCAGAAAGATTCATCAGTAAAGTGGCTAAATAATTTGTTCATCATATTTAGAGGAACTGACTACTTTAAATATTGCATCTAATTGGGTCACATGGTCTTTTGTATGTCCAGGTTCCTCGGGTGGCCTCAAATCTTATCTTCCTCAATGAAAAGGTCTTTGTTCCCACAGTCCCTGCCTTGAGGTTAAAGTACTTGAGAGAAGACAGATTTCCAGAGAAAACAGACAAAAACTTGTCCTCATGCTGGTTTTCACTAGTTCTGCTGTCTTAATTATTGTGAAGAATACATCTTCCTTTACTGAGAAATATATTTGCAGAAACCCATCTTATAAATTGTCATATTTCTTGCCAAATTCCTCTCCAACTTATTCTTATCTTTGCTGATCCCATCCCTACACTGTCCCAGTATTTTTCCTAGGATGCAAATCTCTGGTTCCCTTGCCTGTGCATTTCCTTCTTACACTTCAGTTTGTCCAGGGGGTCAACCACGCCAGTCTCCTGCCTTCCCTACCTGATTCTTGCATGGGTTAATCAAAGAGTTCCCAAAGTCCTTAAAAAAAGGGCTTAAATTACCTGCCATCTCTGTCCTGCTCCTTTATCCCTGAGGACAGTTTCCCAGGGAGGTCTCAGCCACTATATGTTATATATTCAACAGTGTCTTGGTGAAGAGGAGGTAGCCAGCTGTCCACACAGAGCAGAAGCTGGGGCATAATAATTCGATCAGTAGTGAGTGAAATTCAGTGTGTGTGTGTGCAGTTCTGTATTTGTTCTTGAATCAGTAAACACAACCTTCTAAAATGTGGACATTGTCTCTTCACTAATTCATTACAACTCTGAAGGTCATCTTAGATACAGTTTTTAATGCCAATCCCTTTTGATCACGCTGTGAGCAGTACTGTTGTCATTAAGAACATTACAGCATATTCTGACTTTGAATTCAGGTGTGTATTATGAAAGATAATGGATTATATGGTGAACATCTAAAGGCCTCAAGGCATGTTATATCTGGGTAAGTCTTTAAACCATAAAGCACTGATCTACACAAGTGCTTTATCTTCACTATATTTAGTCGGTATATAGCTAGTAGATAATGGGAATCTAACAGTATTTATCTCTGTATTAGACCTGCTAAGGCTCTGTGGTAAAAGACTGTGGAACTCTTCTCTTTATAACAGACCAATGGATATCTTGTACAACAGTCTTTCATGTGAGTTTTACATTGTTGAAATTTTCATTCTACTTAATCCTATAAGGTACAAAGCTTAAATGCTACATTTAGTAACTTTACCACACACAAACCTTAATTTGTTCCACTCTGATGGCAGTGCTGCAAGGAAAGGAATTATTTTTTTATTTTTCACATTGCTAATGTATCACGATACAGCATTCAGATGCAAAATTAAGAGAAAAATTGAATGACCTTTCTTAATTTTCTAATTGTCAATTTCTTCACGTAAGTTTTTTTTTTCCTTTTATGACTGCTCTTTTGTTTTTAGAATATTCCATGTATTTTGCATTTTTCTTGCTTAACATTACTGTTGAATGGAGGAAGGGCAGCTAAAGGGATTTCTGAACTGCCTGTGTGTGGTGGTGCAATGTTTTACTATATTTCTAGATGTTCTCTGTACCACAATGGTTTTTCCCTATTTTCCCCCACCCCTATCCCCAGTGGGTCTGCCCCAATTCCAAGCCGCTCCCCTGGTGCTCCTAATATCGTTATCCCCTCCCTTTGTTCTGGCACCTTCCCTGCCAATCACCCAAACCCCTCCCGGAGTTCTGGACTGTTCTGCGCCCATCACCCAAGCCCTCCCTAAATTGCCCTTATATGGTCCCTGCCAATCCCCCAAAACCCTGCCCCTTCTGATACCTCCTGTTTTGGAAATCTCCTAAACCTTGATGCCCCATTGGGGCATGTGACCCCTCTACCCACCAAGGCCATTGGACCAGGTATAAGTATTCCCCTTCAATGCCCCTCCCTTCTAATCCTCCCATTCGTCCCTAGTCGGGTTCTTCCCCCTGTTCAACCCCCCCTTTATAAGCTGTTGTAACCCTGCAACTGATGCCTTGTTCATCATGGATCCTCCTTAAATAAAGTTTGGGTTGTATCCCATGGCAAGCCTGCCCGCTACTTTTTATCTTTCCCCTCATCCAGGGCTGCTGACAGCCACAGCGCCTGGAGCTTCAGCGCATCTGAGCAGAGCTGGACTCCAGAGGACCAACTTTAAAGCCTCGCGCCTTCGGTTGCTCCCCTCTCCTGCTGCACACCGCCGGAGCTAGCTTGGGCTGTGGTCAAGTGGTCACTGTGACACCTGTGATACCAAATTCTAGCTTTAAAAGACTTGCTTAAGGTCTAAGAATTTCCAAAGGATCCTAAGTGTAAGAAACCTTCCAGGGCTGCAGAATAGATATTCAGTTTGCTCACATGTAAATGGTGAAACATCTCATAAATGGAAGTGGAAGATGTGGGTAAAATTCATCTTTAGATGATTAAAAATAAGGACTTGGGCCTCTGTAGCGGGTTGAGTTCGAAACTGGGCAGAAAAACACCAATTAAATGTAGTGGTTTTGGTTCAAAATATTCATTACTTACTCATTTTCTTTCTGTGAGATAAGAATTAGGAGAAAAGCAAAGCAGGCACAAACCTTAAACAGTTGCAGTACAATGAAAGAGTTTTATTACTAATAGAATTAAAAGTAAAAAGACAATAACAAAACAAAATTAAAGCAAATCCCCCCCCCCCCCCCCCCCCCTCCAGCCAGCACTTCTCTCCTTTTACCTAGCTCACACAAGGGATAACAGAACATGGGATGTTAGTCAGTGTTCCAATTCTTGAAAAGTCTCTCTCTTATGCTTAAGGGAAAAAAGGGTTTTTCCTTCAGTTGCACGTGGTTCCCAAACTGCCACCAACAGCAGATCCGCCCGGAAACAAACAATCTGCTGTGTGTAGAACATCTCTCCCATGAAAAATCTCACAGTTCCTTCACACTGCAAAACATGGGCCATCACATGGGGTTATTCATCTTTTTAAGGATAAGTTCTTTTTGGCCTGCACACAAAGGCTCTTCTTTGCCACAAGTCTCTAACAGCCTCTTGCTACTATAAAGCCTGACATCGGCATTCTTCACAATCTTCACAGGCACACGAAGATACTCCATCCCCCCATGTTCTTCAAATGGATTAAAGAGACAAACAGTTTGTGGTATTACAATTTCTTACCACGGCATGCAAGAAGGTTTCTTTTAAGCTGCCCGCCAGAATCGTGGCACCGCCCTCTTTTCTCCCGTCGCCATTTCCAGCTCCGTCCCACGGGACTCACTTCTCTTTCTCTCTGACTGACACCGCCATGCTGAAGAGTGTTCTTGTTCAGCCTTTACGGTGGGGAAAGCCTCGCTCCCTTTGTGCTGCTGGCTGCGTGGTGTCTTCTTCAGTTCAGCACGAAGTGTGCTGGCTGCAGACAGGAGGCTCTGCCGGCTCCCGTTGACTCCGCCGGCTCCGCATGGAGAGGAGAGGGACCCGCCGGTCCCCAGAAGCCGCGCTGGATGGGTTTAGCTGTGAGCAGTCCATGGCTGGTTTGAGCTGCCTGTGGCTCTGGGACAGTCCCCCCCAGCCACCCAGGGTCCGTGCCACAGCGTGGGGAAAGGGGGAAAGGGGCAGTGGCCCCGGCCCGGCCCGGCGGGGCCGGGAGGCTCCGGAGCCCCCACCTCCCAGCAAGCGAGCTCCGACCTAAGGGAAGTCCCGCCTGTCTGTGCAGTTTAAATATGTAAATTGTGAGAAGCGTAATTGGTCTTAAAGACTGTCCATCAACTCAGGGTCAACCCAATACAGCCTCCTATGAATTTTTTTGGAAACAAAACAAAAAAAGAAACAAAACATGAATATAATAATACAAATGCTAATAATATTGTTTATAAGAATAATTATTGCGGTTACAGAGGCAGAGGGAGTAACAGAACCCAAGAAGAACAAGTGATGCATAACACAACAGCTCTCCAGCTGACAACTCCCAGCTCATCCCGGACCAGTGGTCAGCCCCTCCCAGTCAACTCCCCTAGTTTATATGCTGAGCATAACATTCTATGGTATTGAATATCCCTTTGGCCAGTTCATGTCACCTGGACTGATCATGGTCCCTCCCACCTTTATGTGCCACTCTTCACTGGCAGAGCATGGCAAACTGAAAAAGTTGCCCGGACCTGGGTGCAGCACGCTGGTACAGCACGTTGCACTCAGCTGCGTTGAACTTTGTGAGGTTCAGATGTGTCAGCTCCTCAAGGGTGGGCACAGGTCATTCAAAAACCACTTCTCTGGCTCCTTTTTCATGAGTGTATTCTCCAAATAACAATGTGGAGAAACCATTATACATCTTGTATTTGGTAGTAATTTGCAGACTACACAGAATATACAGAAAAATGTTCACTTTTCCCTGGGAAGTTTAACTTTTTTAGGGAAGTGGCAGGAATATTCTTGCATTCAACAGCAGCATGGACTGATACTATTATCATTATTATTTTAGCTAGAAGAACTATTATTTGTAATTTCACAAAGGAATTTGGATTAAGAAGATAAACAAGAAGAATTTGGAGCTGAAAATGCTTGAAGTATTTCTCCAAGCCATGCTTGACCTTTTCCTGTTTACTGATGTGTAAAGAATGAAGACTTCTGTTATTAGAATTGATTTCAGTACATATCTCAAATATCAACTGTCCATGATATACTCTTTTAGTTCAGGAATTTATAGCCTGTGTCACCATATTTTCTTTTAATAACTTCAGTGGATGTGAAGTTACCCAAATATCATTTCTGAGCCATGTAGTAAACTGTTCAAATTCTGCTTCAGCTTTCATCAGCCAGCTTAAATGGAGGGTTGAAGTGGGCTTCCACATACCATTAGACTAATGAGTTGTATTTTTCTATGAAATAGAGGAAAAAAAGTTGTACTCTAAGAAACAGTTATCTAAATCTCAAGTGGATGAAAAAAATGCATGATTAGATGTTACTGTATTTCAGATAACATGCAGTGTTTCCAAGTCAGGTTTTATCTTCTTCTATTCATGCATATATGTGTTCTTGCTTCTTTCTCTAGGAGAATACAAAATATGTTAAAATTAATTTGTTTTGTTTTAAATATGTCTAAAATACGGATCATATAACTTAATATTTGTATTCATGAACAGGTGCATCTGCATTCTGGTATACACAGATGTCCTTAAATTTGCACATGGATATACATCCTACATGCAAATGCATTTGATAGATGTACATTATATTCAAAGGTGCCATTATGGAAATCTGAATAAGCTCCTTAAAAACTCATGCTTCTCTCTCAGCAGTGCTGTTGTCCTAGAATGCCCTTGAAAATAGATCAAAAGATTTTCCATGTAAGACATGAAGTAATAGATAAAAGGATTCAGAAGAAAATCCAAACCATTTCAAGGGGAGGGGGAAATCGTACTCCAAGCATTTGAAAAGAAAACTGATTCTGAATGAAATATGGATGAAATGTATGAATTTGGATCTTTGAAAATAACATAAATAGCTCAGGAAGAGATGAAAATCTTAACCTTTATTCTGACCTGATAAGGATCAGATTGACAAATTCAGCCTGAATGCTACTCTTAATGCTAGAATCTCAGCACTTATTTGTTTTGTTTCACCAAAATTCTCAGGGAAAGAGCATTGAAAAGAATAAATATTTTGGAAGCAGTCATTTCACATCTGTGCCTATACAGTGAAAGTATGAGATATAACAGCATAAGCAACAGCAGAAGTTAGTTCAGATAACAAAGATATTTCTCCAAGGCTAAGAGCAAGTATGATGGGTAGGAACAAAACTTTACCTGAGGAACACACCTGGAAAGAAATGAAGCTTTTCTTAGCGTAAACTCACTAAAGAGGTCTGGCCTGCATGAATAAAAACAGAAAGAGAAGTACTGTATGCCCTTTCATTTCTTAAAATGTCTGTGGTCTTAGGGGCAGCTCCAAATGAACTTAACAAAGAGAAGCCACAGTCTTCTGGATGCAGTATTTTTCAGGAATAAAGAAAACAAGCATAAAAGCACCTTCAGAAATCAAGCAAGACCTTTTAGAATGTCTTGAACTGTGAATCACTGTCGTTAAAATTTAAGGTCTTGTAAGTACTTTAGTACTAAGTGAAAAAAAAATTCTTTTTTCTTTAACTCAATTGTCCAGCACCATTGTGATTTACTGTGTATTTATAGATGTGTCCATCACCTTTAGTTTAATTACTAGGAAAAAGCAATAAACAAATAAACAAAATAAATCCATATTACAAAGCCATGGCATCAGCAGTGCTCATGCTTCATGCTTCAAGCTAATTACTTTCTCATTACATGGAGAACACTGACTAGTGAGTTTGGTGTGAAATAGCTATACTATGACTATCTTATTTCAGCCTGCATAGCAATTATGTTTCACAAAGAGCAACACTAAAAAGTTAGTGTCCCCTCACTAGTCCTTCAATTAATTTTTAAGTAATTACTGAATTAGATTAGAAAAAATAAAAAGAAAATTGAAACGTGAATGAAAGATAAAATGAAAGGGATAAGAGAATACATATTTTCTCTCCCAAGCAAGTATAAAGCTATAAACAGAGATAAATGGGATAGCAGATGCAGAACAGTGTATGTCTTATTGAGAGTTCCTAGTGAAAGCTTTCTTCAGAATTGAGGGTGCATTATTAATTAATTTTATCGCAAAAATTTTAATGATAATGTTGTAATAATCCCCCAAATTAAGCACTACCAAATCAGAAGAGTGTCCAAATTACAGTTCACTTTAGATCCAACTATAATCAGAGTGGTAGGGGTTAATTTTCTCTGTTATTTTCTATCTTTGCTCCTAATAACATGGTATATGGATATTAAACAAAGTTTGCAACATAAACATTAAAATGTGAAGTGTTGCTTAATTTTAAAAATATGCATGGCATTCCTGTTTCCTCTCTTTTCAGTACATTAAAAATTTTGTGTTAAGATTCTTTTTAGTAACTACAAAGAGGTAATACATGATACTTAAAATAAAATGCTCCTGTCTTGATAGTGGGTCCTTCCTTATCAAATAATAGGCAAGAGAAGAATGCCTTTTTTCTTCTCCAGGAGCTCTTTGGAATGGTCACTGTGAACCCAGTGGAAAGATTTAGCCCTTATGTAAATCCTACTCTAGCAGTAATGAAATGTTCTTAGCTGCTGGTATACAAAAAGAGCCAATTGTAACTCCTTCTTTTTTTTTTTTTTTTTTTAATTTGGATGTTTTCCTAAACAGCAGGTAGGTGGCCTCAATCTGCCATAAATGGAATCAGAGGGAATTATCTGATATAAAGGGAATTATCTGATGATAATTTAATTCCAGTCTCCTATCCCTCTGTACTTTAGAGAAATACATGAAGATCTTACCTAATTAGTGATTCTTATCCTGTTTAACATTTTGCTGCTTTGTATATGTTCTTATGTGATATAAGTTTTCCTTAATGAGACACCCCACAAAATAATGTTAGGTTATAATGATATTCATTCTCTAATGTTAGAGATTGAATCAGCTTTCCAGTATTTTAAACATATTTTTTCATTCTCCTGCTGAGGAAGAATATCTACATCATATCTATTTACTTCAGACCTGATCTTCAAAAGATGGAGGTGTAGCAGTATTTCTGTCACCCTCTGTATGAATTAGAAGACAACAAGCTTTCAGGGCTCAGGGGAAGATTTGTGTAGAATAGTTAGGAGTCAGAAAAGTATCAGATACCTGAAAGAGAGCTGTAGCAAAATGTGGAAAAAAATGGAAAAGTTTATAATAGAATGACAGCAAGTACAGTATTAAATATATCAAAGTTCTCTTTCTTTCTACTTTTTCTTCATGTGTCTTTAGAGCAGTACAAAAATCACATTTTCACATGTTTTTTTCAAAACCACCATGACTGCTAATGCTTCTTGGTGTTTTCATGGTTTAATCATTTTACCTTCACTGATCAAAACTGTCTGGGCCCCATTTTTTGTGAGGAATTACTTTCAAACTGTTTTTTACATATTAAATTTGTGCATACACCATTGCAAAATCTGCATTAGAGGAAAAATGATCATTTACTAGAATGTATGCAACAGTAAACAAAGATTTACGTTAAAGTGGCTTAATTTTTTGTGAGATAAGAACAGTAGATAAACTAGTGTTCAATTTGAGTAATTTTAAATTCATTAGGTATATTTTAGTATTAGTGCTAAGTACTAATGATTTCTACATATGCATGATTTGAAAGTAAGATATTCTCTTCAGAGTAGATTGGTCAAGAATGTATTTAATGATACTAAATAGTACTTTTTGTCGTGAAAATGGGAGATTTCCTCAAGCCTCAGTGTGGGAGATTTCCTCAAGCCTTAGTGTTTGATTTGTCTGTCAGTGTCCCAGGAAAGTCGAGACACCTGTACCCAACCAGTCTGTCAGTGTCCTGTTAGGGGGACCCCTCACTGAGCAGTCCTGCTGGTTCGGAGGTTGCTTTTACTGACTTATTCAGGGAAACACCAACAGCATAAGGGAGACCCTTCAGCAGGTCTTCCCACTTTATGAGCCCTCAGCAGGTCTTCCACTTTATTCAAGTGCTAGCAACTGCCAGTGCTCATGGAGGACTCACACCAACAGTTTACAGAATGACACTATTACTATAAGATTTTGGCACATAATTTCGGAGATCTCTTTGTTCTGAAATTCGTTTAGCTGATGTTTCATTGCAAAGCAGACTTGTTTCCTTCATGAGCCTAATTAGATTTTTTAACTGGCAAACAAAATCTCTGACATAATAATGTTGTCTTCTGGAGTAACTTGCTGTAACTCCCTTAACAGAGTGCCTGGTGGCACCGTACAATGCCAGAAGCCCATTGCATTCCTACAGTCATTGCAGTGGCAGGCACAGAGTTTGTTAACAGCAAGTACTGAAAGCATTTCTAGTAGGAAGGAGTGATTCTGCTTGAGAGGCATGAAAAGCAGTTTTGTGCAAGAAAAGAACAGAAGTTGGACTGGAATCCCTATCAGATCCATGGGAATGCAGTGCTCTCAAGCAATAGAGTGCTTCCTACCAAATTGTTCAGAAGTATTTGGTGGGTCAGTTCATGAAATTTAGCAGCAGTGTGACATACTGACAGGTTGTGCCCTCTAGAGAGGGCATATGAAAAGTATGTAGAGAAAACACACTTCAGAATGAAAACAGAGAATCTCAGAAGAATGTTTCAATGGACTATTTGTATGCTTTAATGCATGGTTAAGACTGTGGCTGAATAATGACCTTTATAAATGTATCCATAAAGAAGAGCTGAATATAGCTCAGTTTATGAATAGGGAAAAAACCTTGGCACTACTGTAATCTGGGTGGTCAACTAAGAAGGAAGAAAATTATTAATACTCATTTCACTTTCATAAAAGCAAAATCAATCCACTCACATATTCTCATATTTAAACTCTGATGTCATACACAGCTTTTCAGCTGATATTTTATGTTAACTTAGTACCTTGAGAAATTACTGTTGTGTTAGGAGATTGAGTACAATGAAGTTTAGCCTTTCACCTTACTGTAAATTGTCTTACATGGAGCACAGAACTCAAAAAAAGGAAAATTATTTTCATTTATATTATCAGTCTTTGTGGCACTCTGAACATCTTCACAAATCCCTAACATTTTTATATTGTCTTTACAAAGTGGCTTAGATCACCTCTTGATGTTTTTATTTTCTCACAGATGTGAAAGCTTTCTCAGTGTTGTTAAATATAAATTAATAGCTCAGAGCAGAGCAATTCGAATAAGGGAGAACACAGACCAGATTGTGTAAGGTTAAACACAGTCTACATATAAAAATAATTGGTTATCTCCTACAGAGAGCTTTGAATATCTCATACAGTGAGTTCTAAAAGAAATACAAATTCTTGACAGGCAAAAAAATGAACCAAAATCTGAATACTTGAGTAACATTTTTGTCTGTTCTTATGACGTTGAACATAAGGGAAAGACAAGTTTATCCCTTTTGGAATGGGTTGGTTAACTGTTTGGCTTTTTTTCTTTTTTTTTTTTTCCCTCCAAGGATTGACAGAAGAAAATCATTTATTTGTTTCCATGTAGGAAGTTTTTTTTATGCACAGAACCAGTTAAGAAGACAAATTTATATTAAACTTTTCACTGTGGGCTAATACGAGACATCAACAGGGGTCAATATTTTGGTTGGTGTCCTGTACTAGTAGAAATTCCTGTGCTCCTAAATTGAATTGAAGACCAGCCTGAGAATAAATCCTAACAGAGATAGCCAGAGAATTTGTTTTAGATAAGCTCGGGATTTATACGTCTTTTGTTGTTGACCTATATTATATAGCTTATGCTGTCTCTTTAAAAGATACTCAGTGACTCATAAATTTCCTTCAGGGAATCTTTGCCCTCATCTTCTTCAAAGACATATCTATCTGTGCAGAACAGTAAATCCCCTTGGTGGAATAAATTGTTAAATTTTATGCTTTAACATAAAATGACAAAAGTTCTAATTACCCACTCACCTTCTGAAAATACGAGATCCTGTATTGGCAGGTTATATTGATTCATTTCACATGAAAAATTTGCAAAATCTGGTAATTCTTAGATAATTTAAAAAGCACAATAAAGGCAAAAAGGAAACAATTCAGAGCAGGATCTCCTAGGTTGTAACCTGGATGTTGCAGGCGTAATTTTAGTCTGGTTTCAACTGGAGACACATTCGCATTGGCCATTCACACTGGTCTAATTTTTTTCCTTTTCCCCACATTCTACAAAAGAGCTTCTTTTAAATTTATTTCTGTAGCCAGTAAATTTTAAATTTCCAGTAAAAATATTTGCACTTAAGGAATAATAATTAAAGATCTATCCGTACTGGTAATCACTGCCTAGAGCTGTTTTCATGGAGGGTTTTCTTTTCAAAGAATGGGTCTAATTAGTTCAATATATATAAGAATTGTTTATGAGGATGCTAAAAGAAAAGACATTTCACACTTTCTAAAGGTGTTTTGAGCAAAATTAAAAAAATAATAGTGACTGGTATATGACATTAACTGGATGTCCAAGTAATATTTACTGCTTTATTTCTGTGATTCTTCTCTTTCATGAGAAAGCTATGAGTGTAAGACCCAAATGATCATCACTCCATAGCTTTGTGGTCCCGTCCATCTCCTTTTTTTGGAGCAGAGGAGTTTTACAAAGAGCGTGTAATACGATTCCAATGGGAAAAATGAATGTTACTGCAAACCAAAGGTAAGAGATGATCGACAATCCCATTTCTTTTAAAAGGAAAGGGTGTGACTTTAGAAGAAATTTGGTTAGTAATTGTTTTGGTTTGGTCCTGCAAAAAGATTATCCAGGCTGGTATTCCAGACTAAGAGATCATACTAAGAATTAGGATTCCAGGTAGAAAAATGCCTCCCAAAATGTTTCTAAAAGCAGTCTTACAGCAAAGGGATAAACTGTAGAACATTTTTTTCATTTGCAGTTGGCTGTCATGTCCAGATGCCTGATCTGATAAGAGAAAACCGGATTTTTATCTAAATGGAAAAAGATGTTCTTGCCATGTAGTCAGTTCATGACAAACCACCTAAGCAACTGTAGCCTTTTTACTTCATAGAAAACCTATAGTTCATGTTTCCTTTTTTTTAACATCCTCTAGAAGGAACATATTGTCCTCAATAGGACACAATCAGGTGAGCTTTGCTGGAGCAGTTTCAGAAATAAATTTAGTCCTCAAAATGTCATGATGAAATGTTCTTGATGCAGAAATGGAAATAAGACCTGAGGGGGAAAGATGAAATGGCCCTTCTGAAATAAAGCTAGGTAGTTATTTGGTGCACTAATATGCAGGCATCCTTTCCACTCACAAAGAAAAAGCCCTGTGGAATTAAATCTTCACACATGAGCAATGGTATAACTAAATGACTAAATAAACAAATAGAAGTATACAGCTTTGGTAACTTTCTATTCAGTGGAGAGAAAATATACTCTTTTTAAATTGAAATCTACTAAAAAGACTAAATTTAATTTCAATCTACTAAAAAATGTCATTAAATGAGATGCAGTGTTTGTATCGATGCCTACAAATTTCTTTAGAGGGCACCCTGCAAACATGAAGCATGCTTAATAGTCACTGCCAATGCAGAGCCAGTGCTTTGACTTTTTACATCAGCTGGTGAAAAGAGGTGAAAACAACTACAAAATCTAGTGAAGTGTACAGGAAAAAAATTCAACTAGAAAACAAGTCACCAGCCATCTATTCTGCAGGTACTAAATGCCCCACATTTGAAACCAAATCCAAATGAAGATGACAGTGTTTTCATGATTATAGAAGAGGCATTTGTCTCGTATCAGTACAGTAGAAGTCTAAAACATAAAAGCACAATGAAAAGAAATTTACTTTGATAAAAGTTAAGAAATACTAATTTTCTGAAGCTTTTCCTCTATGGCAGCTGCTGCGGCATGATGGAAAATCATGGGTCAGGATCTTCTAAAGATAAGTTCTAAAGTCACATCCTTCTTCAGCAGCCCAGGACCCAGCCAGCTGCTGGGGCCCAGCTTGTCGCCCAGGGACCCAGCATCTCTGCCCGGGCTGGAGACATGGCTGACACTTTCTTTGCAGTTTCAACCAGTTTCAAAGCTGAGTACATATTCCAGCAACAGGGACACAATCATGGACATGCACAGAGACCCAGACACAGATTTACCAAGGACATTGACATGGTTAGTCACCCAGGCTGAGACAAGGCACTACCTTCAGCTGCCCCTACAGACAGAGGATAGGGCTCACATCAGACACAAGCACAGCCAGCCACCTCCCATCTCCTCTTCTTTGCTGTTAGAGACAGCAGTTCACGAGTGCAGGCGCACATGCACACATGCATGCACTCTGCTCACAAGCACACACACACGCTCTTGGATGCCACAAGTACTAGCATAGTCAGGCTTTATGTCTCTGTGTGTTTGTTCCCCTTGTTTACCTCATCCTCTTAAACTGACAAGATCGTTAGTCAGATAATATTACTGAAAAAATAAACATTTCCACACTCAATGTATCCTTACCAATTAGTGCATCTACCCACGTTTGTTCTCATCACTACCTCTCTTTCCATCTCTTGGCCAGTTTTATTCTTCTGTGTGGTCTTGCTTACTGTTTCCTCCCTTCCTTTTTCCACTGAAAACACCCTTGCCCATTAAGAAAGGCTTTGACCAGATATGCTCAAAGGAGCAGGCAGTGTCCTTCTACATACCCGTATGGAATACATTAGTAACTTTACAAAATCTGTCAGGTGAAATTACACCTAAATATCTGAATGCATGTGTTTTCCTGTATAGTAGACACTATGTGGCTTATTTCTTCACTCAGAGACCCAGTGGAGAGGAGGCAGCCCACTGTAAATTTATATCCTATTATATAACTCACCTGGTTTAAGAAATGTAGCCACTTTCACTACATTTTTCATAGATGGAATTATATTAAACAAAGACTTCTGCTATTACAACACGTGAAAAAGTTACACATGGAATATATCAAAATGGAATACATGTGCTCTCTAGCCCACAACCTTGAGGTACTTCAAATTAGATAATCTGGAGTTCACTCTTGGATTCATCATCAATTAAGTAAATCTACTAGATGCCATATTTGATGAGGCTTCCTTTAGTAAATATCGTGAGAAGAAAAATATTCAAAAAATTGTTTTTATTTCTTGCCATGCAACACTTTCAAGTGCTTATATTCTTATGGAAAAGGTTTCACAAATATAAAGGCAAGAACCAAGGTCAGTTAGTAGTTTGGCTGATCTTTAATTTAAGAGGGAGGGAATTTTATCAAATCTTTACCTGATTTTTACATCAGCTGACATGAGAAGAGGAATTTATCATGAGGTTTCTTTATTGTATCAATTTACTAGTATGCATTTCTTACAAAATAATATAAATAGAAATTATGTCGATCATCACTTCTTTCTGTGTAACTGTATGCTGACAAGAATCCAATCAAGATATATGTTAATTCTCATTCCTTTTTGTACACATTCATACCTTCTTTTTTTACAGAAAGTCAAACACAGATTTTATTTTCAACCATTCAGTGCTATAAATGTTCTATGAATCACTATTGAAAACTAACAAAGTATTATTAAGTTAGCATCAGATAAAGAGATTTGACACAATTGATCCCGCAGTTCTGTTAGCCTTACTTTAATGTTATACTATCACATTTAATCTCCAACCTTCCTTCTCCAAATCAAATAATCTAAACCCTTCCATCATTTCACTGAATAAAATCCTTTACTCCATCCTTCTCTCCAATGAAAATTTCATTTTTTATCTAAATTTTGCCTAGTCCTGAAATACCACTTTAAAATGTTACATGCAGTATTTAATGTATGGATGAATTACTGAAATAATAATGAAACTGCAACATTTTCTATATTACATTATGACACATTTCTTTTTTAACAGTGTCAACATCCTGTTCATGCTTTCAATCAAAGTTGTTTGCTCAGTAGGGTTTTTCAATGGCCTATTGTGGAGCCTCCATTTTCTCTCTGAAGGATACAATCCCATCATTGTGTCTGAATGATTTAACTCCTTAGTGCCAATGTGCAAAGACTGCTGGCTCATGTTATGGTAAGTGACCTCTTTCAGTGCAGAGCAATTAATTTATTTGTAAAGCATATTTCATTCAATTTTACCATGTTTTTCCAATGGTGGCTCTATGCACCAAAAAAAATTAAACATTCATGCTCAGCTGTTCTAATACCTCAATTTAGAATTGAAAAAAAATTAACTATTCATATTAGTTGATATTCAGATTTTCTTTAAGGTAGAATTATAGTCTTAGAGATGCAATTGCAATTCTGCTCTATTCCAGTTTTTCTCACCAGGCCAAAGAACATAATTGATCCAAACAACTGCTCAACAAAGAAAAATACATGTGAGAACACTGATCTTTTTAATACTGTTGTGAATATTTATGCATAATAGATATGCATAATTCTGCTTTATATTTGGTAACCAATTAATTTCTCTACATACAAATGAAAGTGAGACAATTCATTGATTAAGACAGTAACAGGAAATATGCACATATTTTTTGAATGTCCTCCTTTACCACTGATGAAATGTAAAGTATTTAATGTTCTCTCTAGATTATAAAAGTCTCATCTATATTTTAAAAATAAACATTAAACAATCATTTAGAACCTTTCTGGTTTATGTCAGGGCATTAAAATGGATATTTGTCTAATGTATTTACTTGAGAAAACAGGTGACTAAAATTGTATTAATTTTAAGATTGTCCAACTACTTTCTATGCTTTTGTGCAAGTCCTACTTAAATGAATTAAGGTGTGTTCAATTCAGCTACAATCAAGAATGAGAGTAAAGTAATAGTTTCTAGAGAATGCTTTTAAAAGTGGATGATAAATAACAATTCTTTTTCAAATTTAAAGCAGGTAGGGAAAATAATAAGCACTTATGATATCAAAATAACCTGCATGGAAGGCTGTTTTTTACTAAGTATCATGAATCTATTCAGTTACGTGTTTGCAATATTTCAAAAACTTATAACTAAAGTTAAATTTATAACATATTTATTAATGTTAAAAAGGGAATTAAGAAAACAGTTTTCTTTTTTTGGTAACAGCATGATTGCTTTGATTAAATTAGTAAATCCCGTCCCACTTAAGCTGTATTTGAAACATTAAGCTAGCCAAAAGCTTTTTAAAATAGCTGTAGGAATAGAGAACCCCATTTAGACAAAGATCCTGCTACAACCTGAACAAAGAACTTAAATGGATTAGTTTTGATTCATGCTTTAGATTTATGACAGAAAAAAAAAATCCTACTTAAAAGTATCAATACTCATTTAAGAATTTATTTTATTAAAGCAAGTTTGTATCTTTAAAAGATTATTGAAATTACGATTGATGAAACATTCGGACACAGCAGCACAAAATCATTAAGTTTGCAAGACACCTTCAACTAGTCCAACTATCAATTCAGCACCACCATAATCACCCCTAAACCATATTCCCAAGTGAGGCATCTGGAGACATCTTGAACAATTCTGGTGACTCCTCCACTTCCCAGTGTAATTTATTGCAATGCCTGACCAATTTTTCAGTGTTTTTTTCCTAATATCTAATCTAAACCTCCCCTGGTGTAACTTAAGGCTATTTCCTCTCATTCTTTCACTTAAGACATGGCCGAAGAGACCAACTGTCTACAACTACCTCCTTTCAAGTAGTTGTAGAGAGCATGAACCTTTTCTAAACTGGACAGCCCCAGCTCCCTCAATCCTTTCTCTTAAGACATGCTTTCTAGACCATTCACCAGCTCTGTTGCCCTTCTCTGGACATGCTCCTGCACCTCAATGTCCTTGGAGTGAGGGGCCCAAAACTGAACACAGGTTTCAAGGTACAGCCTCACTGGTGCTAAGTTCAGGGGGACAATCGCTTCCCTAGTCCTGCTGGCCACATTATTCTTGATATATGCCAGGATGCCATTGGCCTTCTTGGCCACCTGGGAGCACTGCTGGCTCTTGTTCAGTCAGCAGTCAATAAGCACCCCCTAGTCCCTTTCAGCTGAGCAGCTCTCAAGCCACTGTTCCCCAAGCCTGTAGTGCTGCCTGGGGTTTCTCTGACCTATGTGCAGGACGCGGCACTTTGCCTTGTACCTCATGCAGTTGATCCAGCCTGTCCAGATCCCTCTGAAGAGCCTTGCTATCATCCAGCAGATCAACACTCCCACCAAAGTTGGTGTCACCTACAAACTTATTGGGATCTTGCCATTTGACATTTTTTTCAATGGTTTGAAATTTCTCATTTAAATCATCGATAAAGGTGTTAAACGAAACCAGTCCCAGTAGTGAGCCCTGTGGAACACTACTAGTGCCTGGCTGATCACTGGACTCAGTTCCATTCACCACTACTCTCTGGGCCTGGCCAGCCAACCAGTTTTTCATGCAGCAAAGGGTGCACCCATCTAAGCATGAGCAGCCAGTTACTGCATACGAATGCTATGGGAGACAATTGTCAGACTGTTTACCAAAGTCTGGACAGACACCATCTACAGCCTCTCTCTCATGTCATACTCTTTACCTAACATGGAAAGTTACTGTATCTTGTAGCCTTAAATCTCTACCTGTTCCTAACTACATCAGTACGTGGAATGCAGAAAAAAAAATTGTCTTACAATGCCTCCTTCCATTCTCTTGCTGGAAAAAATTGTCCTAAACCAGCCTCCAAAATTTACTTTTCTTTGAAACTTGAAAACGAAACCCTAAATACATGTTATATTTTTTCTCTTTATATGAGCAAAATCAGAAGCTCAAGTTTCGAAAAAATACCTCTTTCTGCCCATCCCAGTTGTCTCAGAATCCTTTTCAAATATATTTTTCTTTCTTTCTTAGTTTTATGTTTAAAACAAAATTAAAATACTCATAATCAATGCTTCCTGAATTTGATTGGTTTCTGGCCATTGTCTATACAGGACCTATAAGGACCTAAATACCTACAGACAAATTCAAACTTGTTCCATCTGATTAATCATGTTTGGCCATCTTATGTCACTCCAAGATGCAAATGATACTGGCAATTCTCACCAATTTAACACAAGAGAACACATCTTTTGCTTCCACTTTTAAGACAAACTGTCCCAGTTTTGATATAGTCCCCAAACTATATGTGTAGTTTGTTGTAGTTCCAGTACAGCCTTCAGTCTTCAGTGCCATCTGTGCTGTGACTTACCAGTCTGGTTTGTGCTTTCAGCCTGTCAGTCTGAGAGGAGAGGAGAGGTAGTGCATAGAGAACAGTCTAAGTCCTTAGATATAATTAACTTGTTGAGTATCAAAGCCTGGAAGGCTAGTGAAGACTGTACTAACACATTTGACTTTCTTTCAAGATAGAGGTATCTACTTTGGAGAAATATTGGTGATTACACAGAATTTCCATTAATATTTTTCGTCTCTGTGAGACCCTTGGTCAGAGACGGGACAGTGGCAAAGTAGCAGAAGTATCCAGATTTCAGTGCTATATTGTCAGACTTGAGGTATTTACCATTATGGCAAGTCTGGAACAGGACTGCTATTTCTTTAATGCAGCTAGGAATGACATTGTCATACACACTAAAGTAAGTTATTTTCCCTCAAAATGACCTTGTGTGAATACAATATTGCAAAATGTCCATATTTTAATAGCAATAATATTTAATGGCACTATGGATGAGCAAGAAACCATATGGGAGATGGCAAAATGGGCAGAACAAATATGCCAGGTATTGAACTTGTCTTTGAAAGTAGCAATAAGATAACTAATTATTTGAGATATTTAAAGGTACATAGGCTGAGGATGGTCTCATGTCAGGTAGGAAACAATTCAGCATTTGGCAAAGAGACAAGATAAAAGTGCTAACAGATCAATTCTATTTTTTAGTTTTAAGATTGGATATGAGTCTTCTCCAAGACACTGACAGATATATAACATTCAAAAATACATTTAAGAAAACAAAAACCCCTGAGGAAAGGGAAGCACTGGCTTCAGCAGTGTTGTGTTAAGTGTATAGGTATTTAGCAGAAAATAACTTCCCTTGGATTCCAGATGATCCTGTAAGACAGGAGAGGATGAGCGTGGATGAGCTTAATTTTTGATTATAGCCAGTTTAGCATTACAAGTCTGGTTGAGTTCAAACCAACCCAGTACTATGGGCCTCCTTGTATTCAGTGAGGACTTAGATGATTCAGATTCATGAACAGTAGACTTTATTGAAGCAACAGAAAAGCAGGTTCGGGATTGCCCATGAAAAGTGCACTAACTGCAGAGTATTAGTGTGTGTTTGTATTATAACAGAAAGTATAAGAGGGATCTAGTAACAAGATATATAGAGAGACAGATACATACACACATACATACATACATACATGTGTGTATATAAATATATAAAAAAATGAGTATTCCAAAGTGTGTTCCAATCCAACACAGTTGGAGTGCAAAGTTCACCTAAAGGCAACCCTTCAGGAAAGGAGGAGAGATGCAGTCCACTGACTGTTCATGGGAGGGCAGAGGTGTTCTCCTCCAACTTTTTCTGAAGCCCCTCTTCTATTCTATAAATATTGGCTGGTTGCAAGGAGAGGGAACAATCCCATGGTGGTGGGGCTTGGTGACTTTGGTCATACATACATTACATGTCCCATGTTCTCCTTCATTTGTATCACAATGGATGTGTAATTTAATATGTTAATGGGGCTTAATGAGAGTCTCAGTCATAATTTATAGTTGACAAAAGAGGTAGAATAAGCACTTTGGTCCTTCTCCTAGTACTGAGAAGGCAGTAAAGGCTCTCTGATCTTCATCAGCATGTCTTTGCACACATCCTTACCTCCTTAATGAAGCAGATTTTTAATGAGGCTTGTTTTTCACAATGAAGGGACTGGGGCTGTTGGCTGGTACAGAGGCTCAGTGTTCTGGGCCTCCCTGGAACATCAAGTTGTGAGACCCCCTGCTTCTCTTCAGACATTATTCTGTTGTTAGGCCTTGCTTGGGCCAATTGCAAGATAAGCAAGGGGCACAGTTCATGTGTTGCTCAACCAGCCCCATCAATACTCACTTTCTTAAAACAGCACTGGACAATTCTGACCATTTATCGGAAGGGGTAATACTTTGAAATTGTAGAACCAAACATAAACATACCTGATGTTACTGTTTTGCTTGAGATGTCTTTTTAGATGTAGTAAAGTCGCTTTTGGAGAAAACCTCAAAGATTCATCTACTGAAATGTGAACATCTAAGATACGAGAAACTGCTTTTAAAAAGTCTTTCTTCAGAGAGTCTAAAAACTTTGACACAGTTTCCCTGCATATGTCTGAAATTAAATGGGAGATGAAACCTTCCAACAATGAATATAAAAGTTTTTTGAGACATTTATATGTGAAGATAGATATAAGCCAGTTTATAATAATTGATAAACGCTGTAGCTTCCATTACTTTTTCTGCAAGTACAACTCTTGCGGTTTTCCTTTAAGGGTCAGTGACTTTAGTCTGGTTCACACAGGGTGAGAGAACAGATTAGACTGGAACTGTCCTTGCCATCACAAGGTTGAAACCTACCAAGTCAGGTCCCCAGTTGTTTTAGTTTCCAAAGGTACAAGTGGAGAAGAGTCCCATCTTGCATTCTGTCTGGTGGTTAGAGACTGAGGAGTAGAAAGATTTTTCTGAAATTTTCACTTACTGAGAATTATGGGCAATGCAGTTATTTCTTTCCTGAATTCTGCAGTCAAGGGATTTTTATCCAGAGGTGTACTTTTCCTCCTCTGCTAGGCATGAACTTTCAGAAACAAACTCCATAGGGAAGACAGACACTTGTTCAGACATACTGCTGTCACTGGTCTCCTATAAGGTTATATCTGTTACTTATTGACTTGGTTTCACTCGATGTGTAAAAGCTGTGCAAACCTCACAAAACTCAAAAATAATCCCATATAATAGACATTTTCTCTACACAAAACAGACGTTCCTTGTTTGAGCTATCTGGATCTCTTTCCTGAGAACGGATCTGTTTTCTAGATAGGAAGCCTCTATTTAAGATTGTTGCCTTGCTGGAATTGGGTGTTTATAACTCCATAATGCAATATCAAAATAGAGTGGGGTAAATGTGGCCAGATATTGTCCTTTTATTCACAAGCCCCTTTACACTAAATAACTAAACAGTAAAATGAAAATATTTTTCACTTTCTTCCCTAAAGTTCTGTGAAATTGAGCTTTGTTTTAGATAATACAGATGTTCAAGTACTCTTCCCAATTTTACACATCTGATTTTCAAAATCCTCAACGTAATAAAAACTTGGTTATCAGCTTCTGGATCTGGAACAAGAGATGAAAATGTTGGGGTGTTACAGTATTTTTCAACATTTACATTCTTGACACATCTTACCATGCAATGGAAATTCCAGAATAATTCCATGATCCCCATGCTTTTGAAATAGAATGTACTTATTCAAGATTTGATCCTTTTTTGATTTGATCCTCCAAAAGCATACTTTTGAAGAGCATTTATCTTATCCAAATCTGAAGAGGTTAGATTTGCTGTGAAGTCTGAATAATTCATCTATTTCATGGATCATTGAAAACCAATTAAGTTGATTATTCAGATTACTTTAGAATACTTTAAACTTTTTTTTCCTTAATACTTCACACCCTAAAAAGTTGTCAACACTTAGCTATCATAAAGAAATGGGCATGTGGTATTGTTTGAAGGGAAATCTCAAAAAGGTTCCCATAAAGATTTTTTTTAAACCAATTAATATTCTATGTAATTTTTAAACTGCAAAAATATGAAGGATTAGGGATGAAAGAGTTGTTTGGCATGAAGAGATAGAAGGAAATAATATTGGAGAACATGCAACGAAAAATAATGTTATTAGCAGATGAGATTTTTTTTCCCTGAATATCACCATCAAAGCAATCTGTTGTTTTTTTAGAAAAAAACATGTACAGATGGAAGAAGTCACATGCAACATCTATATTCTAAGTACCCACTAAAAAAATAACAAGGCTGTACCATGAAAATAAGTCACTAAAATTCCAAAATAGTAGTGAGAGGATAAAAGGGCTAATGAGGAATTGACAACTACATGAAAATTCAAGGATACAAAACTGTTCCTAAGAAAATCACATACTATCCTGTGTATTTCACTGAAATGAAAGCACTACCATCTAGTACCACGTAACTGCAGTACAGCAAAACCAGCAGAATTAAATCAAGGGCAGCTTTCTGAAGTTGGAGATACCATGCCTGGACACTACCCCACCACAATGCAGGGCATGTGGGGGGTTTCGGGGTCTAAACAAGTCTCATTTGGATCTGAAGTCAACTCTTCTTCTTTACCTGTGCTTGATCCCCAAGTACCTCCATCTGCTCTTTCCAGATTCCAGTCCTCACTCAGGGTTGTCATTAAGGCTATTTCACTCTGTGCTTTCACCTCTCAGTGTGCTCAGTCATTTGTGACTCATCATCACTGCCAGGTCCATGATGCCTGTTGAGCATCTCTTGTGATAGATTCTCAGCAGCAGTAGGTTTTCTTCTGCTCGTAACCATCTAAGCAATTTATAAATATCAGCCTTCTGCCCTTCTTGACATGCAGTCATATATAGCCAACACAAATAGGTACAGTGATCACCTGTTTTTCTCATACTATTCCTCTGTTACTTTAGAAGACATCATCCACACTGATACCATATTGAACCTATATGATTTTCATCCCAAGGAAGAGAGCTGTGGATTTTTACAGCCAATTCTTTTCAAGGTTTATATGTACATTAGTTCAAGGACAGCTCCTGAGCATGGAACATAATGTACTAAAAAGACATACTAAAGTAAATGTACATTCTGGTCCTAAAATCCAAAGGAACACATCCAAGGGGTGAAACAGGTAGTGTTTATGCCATATGGCCCCATATCTAAACAGGAATGAAGAACTGAGATTGGTATCTTTGAAAGATTTGTGGGAACTGGCTCTCCTCTTTTCTTCCTTGTAGCAGACCTCAGTGCCTCCTCCCTCTATTCCTTGTTCTGTTTAATCTTTAAAATGACCTTTTTCACCTGGTCTGAGACTTCTCATTTGCTCCCTTTCTGTTGTCCATGCTTATCTTCATGATGAATTAGGATCCCTTGATTTAAAAGAAAGCCAATGTATTTTCTTATGGCAACATTCCTTCTTCTGTAGTTCCAGTAGAATTTAATTGAACCTGTTGCATTTCTATGAAGTTATTTAACTCAACCAGTATGAACTATTTGACAGAGAAAAAATGCCTTCTAGAAGATAGCCCACTAGAAGTTGACAGCATACTGGGACAAGGTTTTGCTTCTCACAAGTCAGGAAGTAACTATATTTTCTCTTAGAACCTATGATATTTAGGGTGCATGGTGCTATCTGACTCCAGATCTTGATTTCCAGGACTAGTAGCAGTACAGAGAAGGGGCATTATGTTATGAAGTGTTTCCATTCTCTCAATGCAGTGGCATGAAATTCAGCAAGAATGCATGGAAGGTCTGTTGCAAATGAAAACAGAAAAATCTGGCTAGATTATATGCTTCCAAAAATGTCCCAGCAGAGACTCACTGAACTGCAACAAAGAATGCCCTGAGGCTCTGTCTCATTGAACATAATCTATTCTAGGATTACAGGAATACTTTTTGTATTAATCATTAAGAGATGAAGGTCTCTGCAGGAGCCAGGACACTAATATAGAAAGTAAGACTAGGATTGAGGGACAAAAAGGGTCACTGATCCATTTCTGATACATGGTGAATAATACATCATTATGATATCAATATATATTTAGAAATACAGAGTTAGAAAAAGGGGTAAGATCTGGCAAAGGTAATCGGACAGAAAAGCCACGGGAAAGAATTGGAGGGTGAAGTCATGGAGATAATGTGGTGAAATCTGAGAGGTGGATTTCTGGTTGGGTAGCTTCTGTATCAATTCTGGGGGAACTTTTCTCATCCAAGTTCAAGACAAGTGTTCTTTTGCATTACTTTTTTTTTTTTTTTTTTTCAGAATATCATTGCATTCTTGATTCATGTCATCCAATTATTTTTCCATTATGTCTGCACAAATATCATCAACTTTGTGAGTTGTTTACATTTTTGTACTTCTTGACTTTTTTTTTGCTATATTTATGCTGCTTTTCATAATTTAATTAATTTGATCTTTTTCATTATCTTGAATCCTAAATAATTTCATCAAGAAACTGTCCTCCAAATTCGTCTTAAATTGAGCTAATAATCTTTCAGATCCATTTTAAGATAAGCTGTATAACTTGTTATTATAATTAAGCTTTTATCCATAGCTGTTCTGAAGTTTTATTTCAAGACCTGTTGCACATGGGTAAGTAGTATCTTTCATCAGGCTGAGCTAGCAACTAATGTTCAATTTAACTGTAAAAATACCAGCCTTAAACACATCCTTCTATTTTTGCTTCTGAAACTTCTCACTACATGTTTTAAAGATTTCTGAGACACCAGAAATAACCCCCCCCTAAAAAAAAAAAAAATTCTTTCTTCAAAGCTACTTGAATTTTCTGGTTTGTACTTCATGGCTACACATGGCACAACTGTCACTTAAATCAAAAAGCAAGATAGGAACTCTAGGGATCAGTTACCTAATAAAATTCCTGCAATTGTACTCTTTCCAGGCTACATTTATTCATTCTGCCCTGAGAAACTCTGTTCTGTTTGCTAGAGTGACTGGTAGGCTTTAAGTAATCTGTTTCTGAGAGCATTGATCCCAGAAAGATTTTTCTGCTCATGAATGGTGTCAGATATGTAGAATATAAAATGTTTACGTGTTTTACATGGAACAGAAAATGTTTACGAAGGTGTTGCCTCCTGGGGATTTTAGGCAGCTGCTTGTGTGAGGGTGTTTTGGTGTTTCTTTAAATTTCTAAAGGGTACTAACTCTTTGAAAAATAATATGTTTTTTTTTTAATTTTTAGTAGTAGTAGTAGTAATTATCATTATCTTTTCTCTCAATAATTTTATATCCTTTTACCCTTAAGTGTTGCTGCCTGTTCTGAGTTTCCCCTCCCCCTCCCAAAGACACGTGCTCCTGCCCATGTGCTCAGAGATCCTTTGTTCCAAGCCCCGGCAAAACCAAAATGTAACTCAGACTCTTCAGCAGTGTCTGATTGGCCGGTGAGCCCGGGTCCGCCCCCAGTCCGCCCCTTTCCCCTTCTCCTAATAAAAGATGGTCGAGGGGAGGCTCTGCCTCTCTCTCGGCTCAGCTATTTTCCTGTGAGCATCTCTTGTTGTCTGTCTCATTTGAAAGCTTCTAACTGCAGGGAATTGAGCAAGCAGGGAGCTATATTTCTCCCTTTTTGCTTCTGCTGATGGTATTTGCTCTGCAGCTGATTCAGGTACCGATTTTAGAGCTACTAAAGTGCTAGATCGCCCTTGCTACCTCTCAAGGCTGCTCGAGGCTTTCTAAGGCATTGAAATACAAGCGCTAGCCGGTATAAAGCTGAAAAGATACCTTCCACACTTAAGAGTGTACATCCATATCAAAAAATTTCTTGGATACAGAGAAATACCTGCTTATTGAAATTGGTTTTAAATTTCTAGCACCTGAAATGTCTTTTGAAGGAAATGTCATTTGAAGAATGGGACAGTTAAACTGTAGGAGGAATGTGCTGAGGTTTTAAAGGTAAAATCTGATTACTTATCAGGGAATTATGCAATACTAGGGAGGCATACAAATAATAACATTTCAGAAATTATTATAACAGAGAAGAACAAAATAAAAGAAAACACCAATAAAATAAAATAAGCAGTGTCCCAGTTGTGCCAGTATTACCCTTTCCTACTGAAAACCTTCTAAACTATGGGAGCAGTGGGAATAAAAGTTGCTGCTGCTTCTAGAGTGACTAGCAAATTATGCTATTTTGTTGAAAATCTATTTCTGATACATGATGATTATCATGTATTATGATGATTATCATGTATTATGATATCAATAAATAGCTTTACCAAGTATTATCTACTCATTAAGGATACATTTTGTCAGAGAAGTGGAATTTAAAATAGAGCTAAATAATGTTAAAATATCTCAGACTCAGTAGAAGGTTTATACAAGTGTATTTATACAAGTCAATCTGTAAGAGAACACAAAATAGTATGGTATAGACTCCTTTGACAGGAAGTGAAAATTTTGTGACAAAAATGACTGCATGATTAGACCTTTTCTGGACAAGGACCAAAGCAAACTACAAAAAAAATTAAGTTTGTAAAGATAAATATTAAAAGGGACTTGAGCATTTCTACTTAAATAAATATCCAATACATTTGAGAAGGTAACATACTTTAAAATGAGGAAAGGATATATTTATTGTATATTACAAAACCAGTTTGTAGAACTCTGCTTGCTTTTAGACGTCATTCAGGAAGTCACTTGGCATAAATTAGCAAGGAACTACACCTCCATCAACTTTCTAGACATGAGGGATCAGACAGTCATCAGCTTTCTAGACACAAGTTTTTCTATAGGGAAGGAGGAATTTGGGAGGAGGGTTGTTTAGTTACCTTGGGAGGGTGAGGATAGTGTTGCGCTTAGGGCTTTTTTGTTTTTTTCTTAGCATAGAAAACACCTAACCATTATCATTTAGGACAGTTAAGAAATTCTTATGCCATACTTTGGAGCAGTAGGCAAGAACTGCCAAGTTAGATCCATCCCAAAATCTTGCAAGTGTAGATTTTACTGCAACACAATTAATAAATGGGATCTCTGCATCTATGTAAAGCTGAAGATTTACTTTTATTTTCTTTTAAATAGTCTAATTCAAGAGTCATTATTAGTTTACATATAATTGCTATTAAAAAACCACAATGCAGTTAAAATCCTTATACATAAATTTAGTCTCTACATCTTTTGCTGATGTTCTTGCTTTTTGTGCTAAAACTGGTGGTTTCATTTGGCTGATGGTGGGAGGTATTACAGTGAAAGTTCTCCCAAAACTCAAGGCAAGACGGAAAAGGAGACAGAACTACAGATTTTACAATGCCACAGGTGGCGTGGGGAAATCTTACGAAACTCAGCACGTGCCATGTAAGTGTGAATGGGAGGTTTAAATGTGACTGCTACTGTCAGAACATCATTTGTTAGTATCCTTCTGTGCACAAGTCCAAGCAGACATATTAAAGAAAATAAACTCAGAATTGAATAAAAACAAAGAGTTAACTGGAACAAATGCCAAATGAAGAAGTTTTCATAGGAAAAATCGTATCTTGTGAACTTCACTTACACAGGCAGGCGAATGGACAATAGGCTTCCATGGCAGAATATTTTGTTTTGCCATGTGAATAGATTAAAACTTTCATGTTCAAGACAACTGTGTTAGAGAATTGTTATTTGATTCTTTCTTTCCTTTGTTTTGTTTTGCATTAGGTTTTTTTCTGTCCCAGATAAAGTCATGGGCCTTGTTGTCATGAGGCAAATGGTACTCTGAAAAAAATAATAGGTCTTGGCAGTCTGTTGATCATGCCTTTGAGAGTTATGAAAGGTTTTCAAAATAGTGACTGCAAACCAGCATTGTGTTACGATCTTTGTGGTTCTAGTTGCACTGTCCCCTCAAAGTCTCATTAACATAACTAAAATGACAATTTATTCAGCTCTTCTCAAGTATTTTCAAAGGGGCTTATTTTGTGCTTTTCACCTTGGAAAATTTCACTAATTCACCCATTCAGTTCATCAGAGCTGCAACACTAAGAAGGAGCACAATCATACCACCACAAATTGCTTAAGTATTTCTAGAAAAGAGGATGCCCTTTGAATTTGTTTAAAATAACATGGATTGATTACTGTCTCAGTGAATTTCTCAAATATTTATGACAACTTTTTTTTCTATTACTAAAATATAAATATTAAGTTCATTAAGAGATACTGTGGTTTACTTTCAGGCATGTGGATAATAATCAGATACAGTGTCTTGCTTTGCTACTGTTCATTTTTTGATTCAAAGCTGTACAAAGTAACCTGAAGCAACATATTGGGTCTCATAATTAAACAGCCTTATGCCAATTGTGTGTGTTAAATAACAGCTTTATACTTTGAAGAGTGCCTTTTCCTCATAAAGGCCTCTGTTGCTCTTTTGACTAACATGAATCTCTTCCTTGATATCAGTAGAATTTTATCAACAGGGATCAATTCATTCACCTGTATGAAGGATTGTGCTTATGTCCTCAAAGCTGTGCTCAGGTACCCCTCAAGGGATGCCCAGCCCTTTAACTACCAGCACAGTAGGAACATGTG
The DNA here is from genome assembly GCF_965178545.1 of Coloeus monedula. Classification (NCBI taxonomy): domain Eukaryota; kingdom Metazoa; phylum Chordata; class Aves; order Passeriformes; family Corvidae; genus Coloeus; species Coloeus monedula. The sequence goes on from NC_138783.1 coordinate 97,596,057, forward strand.
TGGTGCGAAATCTCAGAGAACCAAACACAAATTTTGAGTGCCAAGCTGACCACGAGCTGTTCAGGTGTTGGGGGACTTCTCAGCTTTGTTGTGAAACTTAGTTTCCCCAAAACCAGTCTGGTATGGAAGTACAAGCTCAATACAGTGTCTGCATGAATTCATTAGTGCCCCTTGGGCATCTTCTACACCTTTTATTTAGCAAAATGAATATGCATATTGGGGTTTGTAGATATACTTGAATTACAATGGAAAAACTAAAAAAGGAAGGAGGGAGGAAGGCAGGCAGGAAGGCAGGAAGGAAGGAAGGCAGGAAGGAAGGAAGGAAGGAAGGAAGATCCCAGTCCAGGCAATCAGTACTACAAGGACTCTAGGGCATAACAGCTTGTTTTAAATTTAGGTCAGTTTATGTCTATTCTTTATAGAAATTGAAACCACTCTCCATTGTTCTATTTCTAAAAAGATGGAAGGTTCATCAAGTTGTTAAGAAAAAAAAGCTTCCTTCTGCACAGTATTTACTGATCATCTGTGAAATTCTCAAGCTAAACTCTTATCTCAGAAACTCTTGTCTTAGAATTTTTGGTAATGAAAGTGCTAGAATTCTGTGCCAGTTCTCCTTCCTCCTGTGTGCCCACTTTTTATTCATAAGCCGTCGTTGGGATATGATACTTTTATTTTAGTTTTAAAACAGGTATTTCATTAGAAAGACAGATAGATCTGATAATAAGTGTATTGTATGCTTGTACTTGTTCTTTAAACATAAAACAGAAGTCATAAACCCAAATAAATAAACAAAGCAAAAATAACCACAAACAACAACAAAACTCCAAATCCATATTTCAGTGGAAGATTTAGAAAATACTTTTCTACTGCATTGGTCTAACAAGTAATGTTTGCATTTTGTACAATTAATTGTACATCTGAAAGAGACTTCAACATTTAATAGTGTATTTCTTGCAGTCCTTGACATAGCTGGAAATCAAAAAATTAATGCCAGTCATTTAAGTTTCTGTTTCTTTCTTTTTTTGTTGTGGTTTCTTTCCCCAGGTGAGGTGTTTAATATCTACCTCAATAAGCCTAACTGACATGGTTTTACTTGCAGTTCTAAAATTACACTGGACTAAAGTGGACAAGCAATTTAAGTGGTTAGAATAAATACTGCACACTTTAGAATGTGTGTTATGGCAAGCAAACAATTTAAGTGTTAACATAACTCAACTTCTAGTTCAAGATTTGTTTTTCTCTGTTGTCATGAAATCCTAATGAAGGAGCAGTAGAAAAAATCTTTGCCTAGGAATTTGTAGTGCAGACAAGACAATGCACAGAACTCCCCTCTATCTGAACCAAGTAATTTATTACTGTGATGCCAAGAAAGGCTAAAGAAATCACACTGGCTGGGGATGCTTTCCATTATTTCTTCTTTGAATCAGACATCTTCTATTAGATTTAATAGAACCTTCTCCAAGACCAATTTACCAACCAGAAAACTGTGTTACAATTTAGTGTGTTGCTCTTCCTCAGTTAATTCATTTTGTAACCTTTTTTATGCATCATTTTAAATGTCTTAATCACATTTGCATTAATCCTAGAAGGGTGAATAAGAGAAATTGAAAATTTTTCTTTTATTCCTATCTTTCACCGAAGCCAAATCACTTGCAAGATAGAACTCTGTGTAAAAACGACCATTTAACACTGGTGTGGTTTTTTTATTCAATGATTAATGTTGCTCTGTATTTTTCCAGCTGGCTTTTACGCCAACACACAGAATCTGTAATTTTGGCACTACCCCACATGTCAAAATGTCGCCATTCAACAAAGAATCACCCACTCTGCCACGGGGGTTCATGATGAAATGGGGTTGACTATTTCAGAGCCCTTGTATGGCTCATTCCACTTTCAGTCTCTCAAGTAGTAACCAGCCTGTCAGAAGAATCTTGAAAACTATTTTTCTACATCTCTTACTCAAAAATAAGTTTTCAAATAGCAATGGGAAATGAATTTAAAGAAGCACTAACAATATTAATTTACCTACCCCAAGGGAAGGTTGTCATGAAGTGTCTTTAGCTGTCTCCCTAGTGTCAGGAATGGTGATCCTCCTCTCAGCCCCCTGGGGATTCGGTGGTCTAAGAGAAGATGAGATATGGTAAAGAATGAAGGGCTGTCTTTGCCAATTTGCAAGTCAGAATTAATTTAATCCTACTTTCCCTATTCCGTGAAGAAAGAGCAAAAGGCTGGCAGTAAGAAGGTAAAGTCCTGATGGCATCAAACTTGTCTTGTAAAATGTCAAGCCTGTGTTCTAGTATGTGCAGTTACCTAAATTATTAAATTGAATTGAAAATGTAGGAAAAAGTGAACTTCCTCAACCTCTTCATTTACTTGTCATTTAATTTCATATCTTTAATTGGCTTAAAGGGACTAATGATTTGATTACGGGAGTTTGTGATTCAGCAGTTTTATAAAGCTGGAAGAAATAAATAATTAGCTTTGAAGAGCAGGTAATTCTAAATGCAGGAGCAAGATGTCCATGTAACCTCATCATTATTTGGCACTCATGACTATTGCAAAGAACTTGCTAACTTGCCAGCAGGCTTGAAGCCCTCCCTTTTGTTGTTCATAAGTGTGAAGGGACGAGAGAATATATCTGGACCGGAAATAATTTCAGAAAGTTCCATTATACACATTGTCCTCTGCACTCTGGTTGTCTGCCCAAAGAATCTGTAGACCAGTTAATCCAATTCAGAGCTGGATTAATTCTAAACACTGAACACAATACTCCTCTGTAACTAAAAAGCTCATTTTTGATCCAACAGAGTCAAGGAAAATGCTCCATGGCAATGGAGATGCTCTTTATAGGGAAATGTTCTTGCCTTGTTCGTTGGCTGAAATGTGGTACATGGAAATCGAACCTTGTACAATCAGGCCATGTACTTGTTAAATTATTAATTTTCATTACACAAGTTTGATCTCATAATTTCTACTGCTGGGGTTTTTTTAATTAGTAAATACATCTACAATAGCACTATCTGCAGCAATAGAATTTTTAAAGGCAAGGTTTTTGCTTTTCAAATGTCCTCTACATATTCTGACTGTTCAAGGAGAGGACAAAAGTATCTTGAAAGAGATGAGCAGGTGTGATATGATTCCACTTGTTTTCAGTAGTACTTTCAAAAGCACTGTATTAACACCTGTCAGTATAACTAGGTTCTGTCAAGTAGTATTATAAATTTTAAGCCTAATACATTAATAGATTTTTTGTTGTTGTTTTAGTTTGTTTGTTTGGGTGGTTGGGTTGTTTTGTATATGTGTTTTATTTATCAAGAATTATCAAATATTATGTCTAAACTAGTGGGGAACCAATGAAGGCCTCATATAAATTTGTATATCAAAGATGCCATATATAAACAATTAGAAATATTTTTTTCTTTTTCTTCTTTTTTTAACTGCCAAAGATGCTAATAAAAACAAAGCAGAACTTCTACTGAAGTGGTTTTGCACTTATAATAAAATACATTCTGGGAAATAAGAATGTAGCAGCATTTTGGGGTTGTTTGTCTGGAATGAGGCATCTAGAAATATTAAGTAGTGCTTTTCATTTAGGCAAAGGGCAAGGACTAATTTGCATTCTTCTATGGCTCTTCCTATGAGCAGATCAACAAAGCAGTGTTGGCTTGAGTCCTGAAGATTCTGGCTGATGGCCTCACTTCCCTAGCTGCCTGGTGTGTGACTCATGCATTTGCAAAGTGTATGAGGGATAAAGGGATTCATCCTGCACTCATTGACTTCAGTGGGACAGTATCAAACACAAAGACTCATTGAAAATCAATGGGACTTAGAATCTTAAGTAGGGCTGTACAAGAAACTGATTCTTTGGTTGTGCCACTGGATTTTTAAATTAGGAATAAAAGAGGAAAAAGTAGGATGATTAGAAACATATCTGTGCTAATTTTCACAGAAATATCAGAGGTTAAACAAAGCATTGCATTTGCCAAGGATACAATTCTCATCGTATAGGAGGAAAGAAAGCCATTATTTTTTAGTAATTTAAAAAATTTCAAACAGAAAAATATATTTTAAAAAAAGATAAGCATTTCACTTTGAAAATGTCAGTATGAAGCCCTTAATTAAAAACTATTTTTTAACTAAATATGTTGATTGTTTCAGTCTCTCCAGATTTCATTTTTTAAAATAAATAGTTTGCAGAAGGGTATATTATGAACTCTTCATACCAAATTACATTATCAAATTGGGATGTACAGATTTGTTTCCTTAGTGGAACTAACTTGCTTTGAGGAGAGGGTTTGTCCTTCTTTGACTGTAGTCCCTTCCCTCAGAGATTCCTATTCTTATCACTAGCTGACTTCCAAAGATGCTACTGAATCATCCCACCTTTTAAGAAGAAGCATGCACAGATTTTATCTTAACTAATACCTCAGACTGTAAACTCTGCTCATTCAGGATCCTCTCAGATAAAACTGATCAGCCTATGCAACAAACAAGGTGGAAGAACCCAGGAGAAGAGAGACACAGTGACTTGTATTCTAGCTGGATTTTAAACAGCACTTTTTTGTGAGTCAGAGACATTGAACAGACATTTCAAAGATACTTCGTAAAATATTCCTATGGATTACAGTGGGATGTACCTACATGCATCCACAGTCTAGATAGCAGTTTAGATAGCAGAAGTCTGTGCAGCTCTGTGATTTAAATACCTTTATTATCAGACTCTAGTTGAACAAAATATTTTGTTCTAGCTTAGAATTCTCTCACTCCCCCTATCCTTGTGTAGGAAAACATCAGGGCTTGCAACTGTTCACCAGAATGGATGGGTGAATTTAGGCTTAAATTAAAGGGAGTAAAGGCTTTTTATGACTTACAGTCCCCTCTGCCACTTTTTGCTTGGTAACTGCACTCATACATTACTCCTTTGTAAGATGTAAGAACAGAGTTGCCATCTGGATGCCTAGGACCTTATCACAATCTCCTTGTAAAATTAAAATCAGTCAACTACGAAGTAAAAACTCTAAAAGACAAAACACTGTCTGTCATTTGTTATCCAGATTTAGGTTAGACATTTGACAAGGCATTTCCCAAGGGATATAAAAAAGATACTGCCAAGTTTATGAACTGACTTGGAACATCCTTATAGAGATTGTCACTTTTCAAGCCAAGACTCTGATAAATTGCTCTGATTTCAGAGTATCAGATGAAGAGATAAAGTGTTAAGGGACCTGTGGCCTATCACTTGTTTTAGAAAAAGCTTTAATAAAAACAAGCATAAAATACATTATTTAACTCCTTCTTATGACTAATTTCAGAACAGTGCAAGAACAATTAGCAAAAAGAAAAAAATTCGTCCATACTGTAATCTTCATATGAAATTTTAAAAAGTTAAAGACCACTTACTATGTATGAATTTCTACATAATGGCAAATTAACTACTCAAATAATTAAGCAATCTGCTCAAAGTTCTCACTCTGATTTTTGAAGTGCTTATAAAACTTAATTGCTCAAACCCAGGAAAGAAATTAATAGATGTAAAATGTTAATTAGATGAAGACACAGAATTAAAGGAGGAGTAATAGGAAATAGGGATTAAACAAGAATAAATAAATATTTCAGTTGGGAATTAAAAAGAATAGACAATAAAAAAGAGAAATTAAATAGCAATGAACTAGCAATATACAAAGTTATTGTCCCCAAGTTACTTTTAAATATAAGATCTCACTAATTTTAAGGTATGTTGCTGAGACAGCACTATGGCTTCCCATTTACTATAAGATGTTGGAAATATTGGTTGTGTTCTGATCTGCTAGGAGTGTGGCTCCATATCATCATAGACACCAGGGATGAGACTTAGGGCCAGGCTTTTGGAGCATAAATTTACAGGTAAAATGTGTCTGTAAATGTTATAATCAAAGGAATATGCAATACTATCAATAAAGGCTAAAAAAGCTCCTCAGCTGATCAGTGAGCTTTTTTAGGATCAATACACTGGTTCTGTAAATTCAGCTGACTATGGCTTTGATGATAGCCTAGACACACATTCTACAGTGTACTGTGGAGCCCAATATTACAAGCATCTACATTTAAGTATCTGAATCTGAAGGAGAATTTCCTTCCCTATTGCCACTTTTCTCAATGGATGTTTGCAGAACATACAACACTGTCAAAAAATAGCCTTGCATAGCAGATCACAGAAATGCATGGTTGGATTCTATTTCCCTAATATTCCTGCTTAATGCCTCTTGGTACTTACTATACCTCTGTGCCCATGAGGCTGGAGTACATAGGACAAGATATTGGAAACCTTCACACTTCCAGAATGAACATGTCACGTAGTTGGGAAATACACTGTCTTTTTCCTGAAATCCCTTTTGGTAAGAGAAAAGGAGGTACAGCTGTTTGCTTGCTCCAGAGATGCACATAACTCAGCTTTCAAGGGATCTTTATAGGGATATGGGGGAAACACATTCTGCTCTAGTGATGATTTTCACCATGTTTGACCTCAAGCTGTCCCTGTGATGTTTAATCAGCCCAGCTAATGCTGTTTCCATTTTCTCCTCTAAAATACACTTTCTTTGCCTCATGAAGTCTTTTTTGGTTTTTTTCACCTTGTCCTTATTCCAAATGGAGGTTTATGATCCACAATAGTCACAAAGCAATATGGAAGCTTAGACTGGTTTCTGAGTGGAAAAATATAAATTAAGAGGAAAATATTTGGGGAAACAGGGAGATGAAGGAGAAGAAACCAGTTTAAGACAAGCACAAAAAGATTTTGCCAGGAATGTACATTTTCAGATAATTTGAGTCTGGAAAAAATACATTCAAAAAGTCACAGCTCCATCCATCCCAAGGCTCCATTCCCCAAATTTATAAAAAGAAGTGCTTTAAAACAGTTTGTTATCACCCTTGCCTACAGTATATCTGAATGCTCATCTCAGCCACACAGCATGTCTATGCATGTTGGTCAGAAGTTTCATTGAAAACATGGTGTTTACCTGTGTTATCCTCTCAGCATTAATAGTCATTTTGCTCTTGACTCTCAGATGATGAATTCATTCTACCACCTGTCTGCTGGGGGATAAACAATATTGCAGAGAAATTAATGTTCCTGCAAGCATGAGTAGACAAATGGAGTGGGAAGGGCTTGCTGGATTGGAAACAGGTTGGAAAGACTGGAAGTCCTTTCCATGAAAAGCTCACCAAGTGCCTGATCATCATGAAGAGCATGTATGAATCATGACAAAATGGGAGACCTGATTTTGGACATATTTTGGAGATACATGACAAAATAAATAACATTATGATCCCTAAAATAAATGACATTATGAAAATTAATGTCTGCTAAATAGAATTTAAAAGTATTAGTACATTAGAAGAAGTGGCATGTATTCAACTGCTGATTTCCCAGCAATCTTACACAAAGATTAGAAACAAGAATGACTCATAACATGATTTATTATTGTATTAAAAACAAGCTGCTGTGTTAAGAAATTTACTATGAAAGTATATATTTAACGTGGGAAAAAAGCAACTAAAAATACAGTACTGTGGTGTTGCAGAAGTATGCTACATATCACTAAATCAATGCTGTATGAGCATTTAATTTTTGATTCTTCTGCTGAAAATAATATATTAAAAGGAATAGTAGTGCAGCCCTATTGAATGCTCTTTCTAAAGGGAAAATAGTGTAAATTACAAGAGATCAGATTTTTGATATTTGTAAGGTCTTTCTTTTTTTAATCAGGAACACTTTATGTTCACAATTGCTATATGATTTCAAAATAGCAAACCAAAAATAAAACTGTAAAATCCCATATTTTGAAACTGTTGTTTTTTTACTTCTTATCTTCCCGTCACGACAGTTGGAAAAAATCATTCAGACTGGAATGAGATGAGGGAAAAGATGGGGGGCCAGGTGTTTATGCATTTAATTCAGAACACTTTTAAAAATTTCAATTTTTGCAGTCCCAAAGATAATTTTTTATAGAAAGCAATAACTTGAGTGATTTGTATCTTTATTCAGCAGAACGTACTTTATTTGTTTCAGTGATGTTTTTTCTGTTTTCTTTACCCTGAGCAGCAGTAGTGGAGTTTATATTACATAAAGTTAGTAGCTTGCAATGCAAAGTGTCACAATTCCACAGCACAAACCCAACACAAGTTTGGATTGCTTTTGCAGGAACACATTGATACTTTAACACAGACATCTCCAGAGAGGTAGGTATTCATTGCCGTGTAAAGGCAAATTATGAGAAACTGCACTGACAAGTAAAATGGTAAATGTAATTATGTGCAAGGGAATGACAAAGCAAGACATCCTACTGATAAGATCTATTGTTATTCTTTGAATTCCCAAGGGAATGAGACTAAAGTCTCATTGATCAAGCCACATGATATTCAATTTGACAATATATTAGTAAATACTGTATGAGAAATAATGCAGGATGGATTTCCTAGGGGATCTAACAAGATTATTTTTGGTTCTTCTATGTTTCACAAATGGAACAGTCATTACAAATGATTTGTCTAACAGAATAATGGAACTTTTCTCCTTAAAATCTATGAAGCTTCCTTTCTGTTTAAAATTGTTCTTCCTCATGCAAACGACAAAACCAGAAATTACAAGTTTGACAGTATCACTGAGAATTTTCCTTATCTTTGTGTTTCTTTTGCCGGACAATTTTTTTTGACATAAAAAACGGAGAAACAACCAGAATATTTTTACTTTCTTCAATAGCTGAAACATTGCAATTCCTTTCTTTATTTCTTTTGATTTGAAAAGTACAATAAGAAGCAAGAGTGGAAAATCCTTTTACTTTTTTAATTTATTAATGATTTTTTAATAGTATCTTGTATGGCTGTATAGCTGAAGGACATTCTCTGAATATATATTAAAATTTTGGGGCTATCACTACATAGTTCCACAGAAACAAGGTTCATATCCATTCTATTTAAATTCAAACCTTTAATTCAGATTATATGGAGTGTCTTGTATTACTGTAAAACAAAGATACAGATTGCATTTTCAAATCATGAAATCAATTTGTTTTAACCTTGGACAGTATTTCAGAGAACAACAATAGCATGAAAAGAAAGAATTTCTGAGATAAATGAATAAATGAGTTTATAATGTCTCTAAAATTCATCAGATGTTTCAGTTATGGACCTGTAACATCAGTATACTCCAAAAGTGCTAATTGTTTTTTACATATTTTAAGTTTTCAGCAACACTGACAAGTTGGAGATTAGGGGTCTGCTTAAGACTATTCAGGCACTATTTTCCTCAAAGTAAATCAACATCACTTGTACATATGGAAGTCTGATATGAAAAGGGTGGCTTAAGATATCCCTTAGAGAAGGATAAGGAGCTGAGAGGCATGGAGATGAACAACAAAATAGCAGTTTCACATTATCTGAAATGACTGCTTCTCATCTATGGGTAAATGATGACTTTAGGCTGTGAAGATTTTTTTGTCCTGTTCAAATATGAGGAATGATGGGTCACAGGATTAATAGCATTTGTCAGTTGAAGGCAGAAAGCTCTTGTTGCTGTTCTTATTATACCATCACAACTGATCTGCCCAGCTGTTATTGTCAGGGCATTGCAACAATTTAGCAAATTGCATTAATGTAACACTGCATGAGGCAGGAAACCTGTAGTTGATGGTATTGCTATTTTGAATTATTTGCAGGGGAAAAAATAAATAAAATGCAGTAGATATAGAAATCCTTTTATTTGTTTCTTTCACAATTATCATAACTTTATTTAAGTCCTTTAATTAGGACAATGGGCTCTTTGGGGATTAAAAATTTTTACACTTTAAAAATATGGTATTCAGTTTATATTGCATGGCTTTGATTCATTACTGGCCTTATCTCAAGATACAAGTTTTAATGGTCCAAGAAAACTTAGTTACTTGCTAGAAATTACAGCTAACAGATCTCGGACTTATAGGAGACTCTAGTAGTAACATAAAAAATACTCACTACAAATTCTTAAGGAAAAAGCACAGGACAAAATTTGAGAACTATAGGTCAAGGCATTGCTTTCCCAAATTCTATCTGCCAACAAACCTGGAATTAGTAAAATTTAGCAGCAGGGTAACATAGTGTAGAATTTATTTGTTCAGGTAACTGAAAAACTCTTTGAGAGAAAAATGGTCATCCATTTCCTTCAGAGGCTCTAAAACAAGGTTTGGAGAGGAGAGAGATCCTTTATAAGTAATGGACTGAATCCTGAAATATCCTGTAGTACATGACTGAGAAAGGTGATGTGAGATAGCCTGTTAACCCCCTGATTCTGTATGTTTCCCCTGTTCCCTGCCCTAGCCCTGGCCGCTCCCTTGGTTTCTCCCTATTTGCTCCTGTACCCCAACCCTGCCCAGGGACCGCCCCTGGGCCCCTGACAAAACCACCCCACACCCAGACCTCGTTGTCTCTCTGCCTCTGAACGTCGCAGGGACAAGATGTGATTAAAGCCATCTCAGACCCTCATGAGAGACCCTTCTCTGCCTTCTTTACCACCAGTGCATTGTAACGCTGCTGGCTGCCGGAGCCAGGTCGCGGGGCTGTCCGAAATGGACTCCGGGATGAGACTGATCGCACGGCCCTAGGAAACCCCTGCTGTAAGCACAGGGAGCTGCAGCCTGCTAGGCAGAGTCCAGTGTTTACAACAGTGATGGATACAAGTCAAGGGAAATATACTGAAATTCATGGTTTTTCATTCTCACTGATATTTTTGGTGGGTTTTATTTTTCACTTAGCCATAGGGTGATATACCAAAGTACAGCGTAGAAATGCCATTATTTAGCACCTACAAGAAAAGTAGCTTGGTCTCTTTCCTGCTGGGGAAGATGAAGTAAATGTCTGAGTGAAAAAAACTGAAAGAGATTTCTACAGAAACAAATGAATTTTTCTACCTGCTTTTCATGCCTATGCTTCTCTGTATTCTTTTACAAAGTATATGACCCTGAAAAGCAAGCCAGGCAGTCTCCTTTCTCCTTTCAAAAGTTTAAGAAATCTGGGAGCTGATATTTTCAAAACATCTTGTAGATCCCAAATGGGAATTAATTCTGATTTATCTCCAAAGGAAAGCTGCTCAGTAGGATGGAAAAGGAGAAACATTACCATGAAACTTTGGTTTTTCTTTAAAGAATGAAGGTGCCCGGTTAACCAAGTCAAGTAAACCTCAACCTTTCTATGATCCTGTGGTTCTGTGAAGTCTGCAGGAACGGTCTGCAGCAGAGTCAAATAGGGTATACTTTTGCCTAAAAAGCAGAGTATGAGTATTTTATTAGGAAAGACTCCTCTGCTTTGAGGCAGGATGGTAAGTCCTAGGGACTGTAAGACTTGAAACTTAGATGAAGAGAAGGACTGGAGAACAAACAGCAATTATTCCATTCAGGTACAAATATTTATCTCCTTCTACCCTCAAAGCAGGTTGCTTGGAGAATGGATGGTTATTTAGGAGATATCTGTAGCTTGATTTGATAAAGTCGTGATCTTTTTTTGTTTCCTGCTGTGATTTTATATTTTGCCAGAAACCTAATTTGAAGCCAAATACCAAGGCAATTGAAGGGCTTGGAGAAGAGATGATGTGTTTTACTCCAGGCATAAACTGATTTTAAAGAGTGAAAATTCACTGAAAAGTTTCTGAAATAGCACTAAAATAACAACTTAGGAAACAGCCCCCTTAAGGAAAATAAAAACAAAACCCAACAAAACAAAATCCTACAGAATAAAAAGCCTCCATTACTATATCATACGTGGTGCCAAATACGATATAGCAGAATAGCTGTGTAACAGTGAAAAAAAACCCAAACCTGCTGCTAATTGACGAGGAAAAATATGTGGCAAAGTTCTTATATGTCTGGTTAGACTGACTAAGTACCATGAAAAAAAAGGAAGAAAAAAACCAAGCTTCTTGTTAAAAGCTATGCATGTTGTCAATTGAGCTTCATGTTGCTTTTATATATATATATACTTCAGTGTATTACACACTTTGGAAGTATCTCACTAAAATTGTTTCTCACTGGTGAAATGGAAGGAAAAACTACTCAGAGAATTGCAGTACTATGGGAAGTTGGGAATTTTCTATTATTTGTTTATACTGCTTTAAAAGCACAAAGTGTAAGCAATTCTATTCTTCATTAACAGTAAGTAGACAAAAAATTGAAGAAAAACTGTATCTAGTAAATACATGGAAGGAAGAATCACTGTCACAAATCTTTATCTGCCATAAATAGGGAAAGCTTCACTCAATTCAATGGAGTGATTAATTCTATTTCAATATCACAGTCAGAAAAAACACAGTGCCCTTGCAAGAACTGGGTGCTCCTCCTGTTCTGCTTTTATATTAACTGTTATTATGGCATAAATGTCCATATCAAATCAAACCCACCTTTCAACATCTTCTGTCGCTTAATAAGCATAAAATGAAAATATACTCTAGTTAATGACGGCAATTATTTTTTCTATATATATCATTGGTACATAGGAAACAAGTTCTTGTTTCGTTAACTATAATTTATTGCAGTTTTAAAGAATTATTTTTAAATTGTCTTGCTCACTTTGAATACACCAAACATTCTGCCCTGAGATTAATACCATGTCATATGTGATTTTTATTATTTTGTCCATTTTTAAATTAATTTTTCAACTATAATTAGATGAGCTACTTTATGTATTGTTTCTTTATTCTTTTGAGTTGTATTGAAGCTATTACGAATGCACTTGTCTATAAGTCATGGTATAATGTGGGTTTGTTAATACCATGTTATGAGTGTAATTCTGTTTTCTTGGTACAACATTTTACTCTTTTATTAATTGTGCTTAATTCTTTGGGCCAAATGAGCATGATTTACATACTATCCACAGGGTAAATTGGGCAAATTTCTAGTTCACTTATTCTCTCTTCTTAATGTTGTTTTATGTCTTTATGCTGTCTTATGTTATTTAAAAAATAGAGCTCTGATTTTACAAAGTATAAAAAATCAAGGTCACGCTCATTTTATGTTTTTCAAAAATAACCAAGTTTTATTGGTTTCTTTCTGGAAAAAATATACTGAGAAATTCAATATGAATACAATTCAATGGAAAATTTCTAGTGTAATAAAAGTTCAATCATTTTATCATTCCCCCTTCCCTCATTTCTTTTAATAGAGTAGGAAATTCTTACAAACAACTATATGTTATTTATATGTGAAAAGAACCTAAGTGGCAAATATAAACACTGACAGAAGCAGACTTATATTAAGATTTAAAGTTACATTCAATTTGCATTTTGTCTAATCTTGTTATTTTTATAACTGCCCTGACATGTTAGTCACCCCATTTTACTACAAATTAGAAAAAGTTAGAATTATGAAAATGTACCCAACAAAGATTTTTTTTTTTTGTATAAATAGGAAATCTTTCTTACAGAAATATGAAATATTTGATGAATTACCAAAAAAAGAAAACAGAAAAAAACCCCCAACCAACCCAAAAAAATCCCGAACAAAAGTTTTGTTAACACTGGAATGTAGTATTCTTTCAAGTCAGGGACGAAGTCTGAAGAACTCTTTGAAAAATAAGATTTTTCCTGAGGCTTAATTTTCTTTTCTGAATTTGGTAGTTTTATAGTACTTTATCTAGCAAAGTGCTCTCCAAACTGGGTGTTATTTTGTAATAATCAACCTTGTTTCCAATTGTCAATGACAAATTATGACTCCAGCTATTACATGACTTAAATTTAGAGACTTAACATGTGAGTACTACTTCTAGTGAATTCTTATTATTCTTAACAGACTTTCTTACTAGTTTTAATAAAAAACTTGACTGAAAAGTGTATTTTAGACACATGGAACTAAATTGTCCAAATTAATTATAAAGACTTCTTAACTGTAAATTTCTTGCTAGGAATAAGCTAAAGTTTGAATATTTTATGAGTATGACACCAGCACTTTCTTTTTTGGCTTCTAACAGAAAGGAAAAATGCAAAAAAAGACCTCCATTAACAAATGAAAAAGCACGTGCTACACGTTTATCTTGTTTTTAAGAAAGCATGAGTATTGTCCTTGATTCACATTGTGGAATTCAGGGGAAATATTGCTGTTGGATTTAGAGGGAAGATATTTAGACCAATATGCACATCTGTGATTAAAGAACTAGGGAAATTAAAGTTTTTGCAAAAGATAACAATGTGCTTTCCAGCATTACAAACAAGCACATAGCTCTTGCAGGCTTTATATCTAAAAGATATTTGCTCATTTAATCTCATATGAGGAAATGTTACAGTGTCTGAGTAACAAAAAGGGAAATGTTTTTCACAATACTTAATTGTTTTCAAGAGTTCATTTTGATGTGAATTCTTGCAGTCTTTCCAAGTAAATTATATCTAATTATGAAGCACATATTTAAATGTAATGCATAAAGAAGGGGTTCGTAAGGAAGGTCAGGTATTTTTAAAGTAGTTTAGTTTAAGAAATTATGGCTTTTATCCTCTTAGGGAGCAAATGGAAGAATTTTCTCAACTACACACTGTGGCCAAGACAACCTTTGACAGACCAGTACAGGTATGTGACATGTGGCACTGGGCCAAGGAGCACCTTAGGACCCATTTAATAGGTATCTTACCGTAATGATGGCAAGACAGTGAACAAGCCAGGACAATCCAAGTCATGGATATCATGTCCAGACTGCCTCTGGATGTATCCTTGGGTTTACATCCATGCTCTATCTGGCTAACCCAAGGCTAGATTAAAATGCATACCTGTATGTGTATGCACAAAGGAAAAGGAAGAAGGGGAGAGCAATTAAATACTAGATACATAGTGCGGCATTATGGGTGAAAAAAATGAAAAAAGAATGCTGATTTTATTATTCACAGAGTGTGTGCTAGAATAGCTGACTTTCAGTAGTGCTTAATATAGAAGATATTTTAATACTCTCCAACTTATAAAAAGAATGAGACTGTGATGATGACACATTAAAGCATTCTGTATGTTTAGAAGAACAGCTCTGAGCAGAACACAGTACCTTATTTTCTAGAAAAAACAGAATTTCCTTTTACATCTTCTGGTTACAGTCACTCACCTTTTCAGTAGAAAACTGTGCACGTGTGGTCTCACTAACCTCACCCATATGCCACTAAAGCCCACATGTTACCAGACAAAACAAGAAGAAAGAATCAATACAATGTGCATGTGCATGTATTTTGCACAATATTATTACATTTGCACTTTCTCACAATATTTGTGCTTCACCAGCCTCTGCTAACCATTAATATTGTATATATTACATACATCATATAGATTTATTACATGGAGGTTACACACCTCTATGTAGCTTTTGTACAACATTTAGTGTAAGAGAAAGAATACAGGAACATTTCTCAGCCCTATGGTCAATCTGTTGCTATTCTATTTATTTCTAGTTTTCTGGGTTTTTTTTGTATATACTGTTTTCTAATAGCTGTCTCAATTGTGATGTCTCATATACTATATTTCATTATTCTGCTTTGTGATGCATGACTATTATTGCACCTCTTTAAATGTAAACCCTCCTTTCACCTATTCTGAGTTTTTATGTCATAGTTCTTTTCTATCTTTACCCCCTGTCCCAACAGCAGTTTTGTTTTCATTGTGAAGTCTCAGCCCAAATACTGAGCTCACAGAATGCTGCTTCAGAGATACTTGATGCAGGCAGTCCATGACCATATATTCTACTTTCAATTTCTCTCGCAAAAGTTCTCTTAGTCATTTCAATTACTCTTGGTGTAATGGACTACTAGGAAATGGATTCACTGAGTATGCAAATCACTGAGAAAGGCTCCTGGCCTAGCTTGTTCTGCTGAAGACCATGCACACTCAGACTGGTTTTCTAGATGAAGTCTGTGCATTGTTTATCACACTTTGTGCTTGGTGCCAGGGAAAACCACTCCGGATGTAAATATTCCTAAAAATATCCAGATGGTGTGGTTCTTGTCCCACTCTGCATGCACTTACATCTTAGAGCCTCTAGCCTTTAACGATTGAACTCCATGTTCCAATCAGAGCTGGGCATGAATGTGATTTTTTTTCACCTTCTGCAAGTACCTAATTTTGAGTGTTTACACTTATCTGAAAAAAAATTGGACATTTTCATTAGTCACTTGGTTTCCATTACTGAAAAATAATTCTTTATCTCAACACCAAGTCAATCTTGCCCTCTGAGTTTCTACATCAGCTCTATTTCTGACTTTACCAACCCTAGACCACGGTCCACGTTTTCTGCCTCTCTTTCTCTGAGCACGTCATAACTATTTTGCTCCTAGCTCCTCCATAGGTGTCTCTTCTCCCTAAGAATTACTATCCTTTCACATTTTTCTGTTCTTCCTTTTCTGCTAAACACCTGAATAACTGCAGAATGGCAGAACTGCACTGAAACTCTCCATTCTCTATCCCATTGCTCTTTAATTTACTCTTAGTGTTAGTACAGTATATCTATTTAATTTTTTTGCCTGATTTAAATTTACGTTATGTAAATCACAGTTTCAGCCCTTGTATTCCTAAAATCTTGCATGGAGAGATAGATTTGCTAAAATGAAATACAAGACATTTTTCTTAGTCAAGATAATTTGATGCTCTGCCTTCCTCATTCCCAAGTGCATTAAAAACTCAATGCAGCTATATTACTACAGGTTAATATTTTTTCTTTTTACCAAGGATCAGTGGAATTTTTTTTTTAGTTCATGCAATTTTACCAAGAGTATAAGACATGGTAACTCTATGTAAACAGCTGTTTTACTTTGATTCTTTAGACTGATGAGTGATTTTCTATAAATATTTTGTTCTAAAGATTTCACATGTATAGGAAGTTCTGAGAGCCTTTAAAAGTTTAATTATTCAGTAGATTATTCCTTACCTTTAAAATTATTATGCACTACCTTAAAAAAATACCATATTCAAAAACTTTTATTCTAATCAATATTAATCTCTATTTTAATCAGCAAGGCGGATCTAATTTAAATATGGTTCTGTTAATTTGTACTCCTGAAGACCACAGAAAACCTTTAGAAGTCTTTAGACTGCTGGCTACCACATGTGATGTGAATCAGACTCATTATGAGGTGCAAGTTCTGTCTTCTCTGAGATTAGGGTGCCTTCTGTAGATTTGTCCCCCATAAATATGTAAACATTTTGTGTTGGGTATTTTTGTTTGTTTTGGTTTTTTGTTCAAAGAGGCTTTTTCTATTTAACTTACGGAATGAAAGAGATATGTTCCTACATGCCTTTAAATTGAGAAAACCTCAAAATTTAGGCATTGCAGTACATGATGAGATATGAGTTCTCTCAATTGATGTGATAACAGAACTGTCACGGAAGTATGGAAAGGATGTTTTGTTCTGTTTCCCTTTCCTACTTAACACAGGGTCTTTTAACTGTAATAGCCAAGACTAAAATAATAAAAAGCCTAGCTTTGACACCAAAGTCCTTACTATGTCTGGCACAAAAAAGAAACCAGAAAACATACCTGTTTTTTTGCAGAGTGAAGTGACGAATCTACTGCCTATGGCTGCGATATTTATTTAGAGAATATAAGCAGGGAAGAACTATTAAACCCCACTGAAATTCCTGATTCAACCCCCCCATATTTTGTAATGAAATTAATTGCTGAAGTGAGTACAATAACACTTCTAAATAAATTACGCTAATCAGTGCCTAGATTTCACAGTGTAAAAGGATTAAAATCAAATAGGGCATTCAAAAAATAAAACCCCTTTAAAACTGTGAAATTCTTTTGTTTATTTGGGTTCTTTATTTGTTTTTTAATATTGTTGGATATGTTCACTCTGAACATCTGCAGGTGTTTGGTATTTTAGCTCAGTGTTAGGAACATATACCATAATACCAAGGGTGCATATTCTCCCACTAAAATACTTTGAAAATTATTTCAGGTTTTTAAATGGACAAAAGTAAATTGCATTGCATTGCAGAATCTTTAAACCACCAGTAGCAGAATTACCTTTAGTATCAAGTGCATGCTTGCTTTATTTAAAAGAGAAAAGAAATATCCTTTAATCAATAAATCTGCAAAGTCAATAGTGGGACCTTCCCTTTCCCTTTTTCATAGTTGTGAGCAGAATTAAAAAATGAGCAAGTGTTTTGTAAATGGTTTTAGAACTTGGCAGTTTAGTACGCATTTTGGGACTGAAATCAAAGGCACTGTGCCATAAACTGAACTTAGACAACAGGATCAATTAGCCTTGATGCGGTGGGAAAAGACTGTAATTTTTATGCCAGAAGCCATATTGCTAAATTGCTGGTCTGTTAAATGGAAGAGGGACCAGGACTGGTGCCAGGGCTGTGGGGAAGTGTTGCAGAATGGTTTGCATCCACAAATGTCAGCGGTTTGCTTGGACGCATGGGGTGCACTACTAGATCATATCTTTCAGTATATACCTGCAAAAGGAATCCTTCTCACCTGCTCCAAGATCGCTTGCAATGCACAACAATGTTTAGATTGTGAGGAAAGTTTAATAAATGGGGATTGGCAGATTTGCTTTAACAGTACATTCCTGAACCAAACAAAAATACTAATGCAAACACAGTTCGGCAGTCTAGTGTTGTGTCTTTTTCCTGTGCACTATTTTCTGAACTTTTAGTACTATGGGCTTTCTGGTTATTTTCCTGGTTTCTGGTTTATACTTCTTCCATGTTCAGTTGGTCCAGGCTCAAACCACTTCCCAGCTCCCCCTCATGTGTCCTTGGTTAACAGCCACATTTCTTCTGTAGCTCCTGTCATCCTCTTGACTCGCCTTTGTCCATTCTGCATAACCTGCTTTTACTCACTTTTATGTAACCTCATTTTTTTACAGATGAATGGGATTTTTTCTTTTTCTCTGAGAAACAATTGAGGTCTACATTCTGCAACAGGATTTTTGCAGGTGGGGAGTTATTTTCACCGAGTGAGTTAAAATAGACAAGGTAAGTTATCTTCTCACCTTTCCCTCAGTTGCATTTGTGTGTGGATCTTCAAAGCAAAAGATTACGTAAATCTATTAAAAAAAAAGGTTTTAAAAGGACCAGATACAAAATACCTGTGAAATACATTAATATTTTTTGTATTCTGTGAATTGTAAATAATTGAAAATAGCTTTTATAATCTGACACTGAGAACTGGCAGTGAGGAAGCATATAATAACTGTATATATATGTCATAAATAGATGTGCATATATAGACATATGTAGAAATATATCCCAGATATCTAAATATGTAGGCTTCCAGACTCAAATGTCAGCAGAAGTTCCCATAAAGGTTATGCATAAATCGTCATATTGCTTATTAAAATTGAGATGGTATATCTACCAAAAACCTTATTTTCCCAAATTATGTATCCTACAAAATTATATTGCTATCATATTTTCTTAACATTTCAAGGCTTTCAATGCAGAAACTGCTCTGAAACCAACTGCTAAATTTCTAATCACTTACAGTCAGAATTGCAGATCTGGACAAGTACAAAAAGCTGTATGCTCAAACATGCAGTCTCTCAAATAACTTTATTGTCTATTTCAGGCAATCACTGAGATAACTGAAAAGTATTAATTTTCCCATTGTTAGTTAGTCTATTTTTAAGGAAAGGGAGATGACAGTAAAACTCTACAAGTTCAGAATGCATGAATTCCACAACTGTCCAAAAAGACATAAAGCCATATAATTCCAGGTGACAAATAAAGCTGAGATCAGATCTTGAATTGAAAATGGAGAATTATAGTCAGTTTAGTACAAATGCACACATCTGTGCAACATCAAAAAGTGTTTACCTATTTCTCCAGCATCGCCTGCACTCTCCAAATTATTTGTGATATGCCAGAGTCACAAGGATTTTTGGAAATTGCTGAAGTGCTTCTATAAGACAGTGATCTTATTAACAGGAATTATCTTAATTTCTGTTTTTCAGTGGGTGTGATTTCTCACCTGGTACTTAATGAATAGACTTGTCTGTTTCTGACTGGTCACCTATTAGTAAACAACTGAGTGCTGAGGAAGTTTGTAAACCTGCTCTACAGAGGTCAGTGCAGTCACTGACATGTTGCCACTGCCCTGAGGACATATTTTTTGTTTTCAATCTATGTTAGTCCCTACTTACATAGCAGCCTTCTAGAAGAAACAGTTCTTCAGAAGAAAACAGTTCATTACACATAAGATCTGGGTGGGATTTTGGTAGTAGGAGCTGAAGAGGGCCTGGTTCCTAACAGAAACATTGTCTCAGCTGTCCAAAGTTCCAACAATTTATGCCTTCATTTTTCTTTAGCTGTGTGCTCTGGGTCTGAGAGCTCCTAGCAGTTGTTACTTTTGTTCTTGGTATACATTACTTCACATTCTAAAAAACTCAGCAAGAAAAGGTAAGTAACTTCAAATTTACTATTTGTTGAAGCAGGAATTTATGGAGCTGTTGCAAATGGAATTGCACTTCCTAGCTATGTGCATGATGATGATGCACATGATTTTTTTCATGCCTCCATCAGAAATCTCTACAGTGTCTTGATTTGGAGGTATAGTAAAACATCTGCAGTCAGATGAGAGGATTAATGCAATACTGAGTATTACTTCTCTTACACACACTGGAGCTTTAGTTTTGATCATTAATTTTTTATTTGTTCCATTTTTAATCACACCCTTACTTGATGCCATGAAGATTTTTTGCCTTTACTTTTATACCCCTGTTATACCTTTTTACAGCTTCTGTATTCTTAGTGCTTTTTGCCTACATTCTTGGACTTGTTTGTCAAGCTGAGAGAATAAACATTTTAGAAGCTTCATAGCTAGGGATCAGTGTGCCCCAGACCCCAAGGTCCTGTCCAGAACACATTCTGTAAACCGAGATAGAACCATCCAGGGGAAGGTTCCTTGGGGAGGGGGGGCTCACTTGAGCCTCTCCTTGGGGAATCTTTGATAGATATGCTAATTAGTAAAACCTATAATGTTATACCCAATGTTGGGGGGGAGGAGGAGGAGAGACACAGAGACACAGGGAAAGACTCGGTGGGGTGCATCTCAATGCATATGACCTGGACATAGTGCACCTAAGGATCCTTAAAAATAAATACCAAGGTAAAATCCCTTTTCCCCTTCTAACAGTGTATGCCTCTTGATTTTAAGACCAGGAAAAGGCATCATACTGACTTTCTGCTATATTAATGGTGCAGAATTTACAGTCTGGGGAACAGCATAGATATTTCTTAATGAACACATTATAATGGGTGAAAGAGAGACTTTTGGGCCTCACAAATCAACTCAGCAGTTGATTGTTGCCCATCTCCAGCAACTCCCTCACTGACTACTGCTCCTTGAGTGCCTCCATTGCTTTTTACCCAATCTACTGAAAACTGAGTAAGGTGCTTGCCTGGCCCTTCCCTGAGTACTGGGGGAAGTTAGCTGCACATCACTTCATTTCTTAATTCTTTCTGATTGTCCTTCACCAAGAAGAGAAAAAAATTGCCAATAATAAGTAAACAGTTCATATTTCTTCTTTCTTGGTCCCAGCTCTAGCTCTAATATATCAGTTGCTGGTGATTTTTGAGGGCTCGAGGGCCAGTGGTTAGTGGAAAATAGCACATTCCAGGGACATTCTCTCTCCATGGACCTCCACCAGGGAAATAAAGAAAAAATCAGATTTGGAACACAACCTCTCTGTTGGGCCTACGAACAGGATGGTTATCCAGGCAGGACCTGTGCCTGCTTATACTGTCATTCTCCCCTATTTTTTGTCTGGCGCTGTATCTTATGTCATTCCCTGAGAAATGTGCACATTTCACTTTGCTGTGTTATCTACAACGGCAGCACTGTCTTCTGGCTAAAGTAGGGCATCTTGGGATCTAATTTTATACTTCTCAATACCCAGATGAGCACTGTAGATTATGTTCTGCATATCTAAATCCATATGGTATTGCATTATGACACAACATCTCTGTTCAAAATTCCATTACAGTCTCATTTTCTGCAATGATTTAATTTGACTAGTCCCTGTAAAAATGTATCCTTTGAGATAATTTTCATTTTTCTGTTCACCCTGCACACAGAAGAAACCTATCACAGTACTTTAAGGTCATTTCATATCACATTGTATCATAGTTCTTCCTGTCAAATTCATTTAGAAAAAAATTGCATTTGATTCCTATTTATTTTAAAACACTCTCCCTGCAGTTTCTTTGCTGCTGCTGGTAGGCATTCTTGAAAGGAGAAACCCCATTAAAAATACTTTTTCAATACCATCTTTGTTTCCTGAAATCCTCAAATTCCACTCTAGTTTCTGAAGCGAGATATCCATTGACTAAAGTGCACAAAGCACTCATGCAGCTCAACCTGCAAATTGTTGCCTATACAAAATAACCACCAATGCAGGATCCTAGTGCATTTTGTCTGAATTTTACTTTGGGTCTCATTCTCCTTTGGCATGGTGTAATGAAATTTTGATGTACGAAAATGCTAATTGTATTTATTTTCCTGTATATGTGAAACAAATCCCCACCAAGTGGAAGCCAGTATAGCATGAATTCTTGTCGTACAAGGCTGACTGTGCCACCCCTGTTAGTTTGCACTGATGGTAGAATCAGGAAACATAATAGCTTAGAAAGGTTTTTATGTTTTGCCAGAACAATGTAATTAGCTGTATCTCAACAAGAATTACAAACAACGTAGGGTTTGAGGAATCTTTCTGTGGAATAGAATGACATACTAACTTAATTTACCTTTGATTGAAGATCAATATAGTAAAGAAACAAATGCCAACAGTGAATAATAATAATAAAAGCTGCAGAGTGACAGGAGAGCTGGCTGCAGGCTGACGCTTCCCACTAAGACATACACCGTGTCAAAGCAAAGCTGTTAGGCTGGCTCAAAATGCAGTCATGGAGATCGATGCCTTTCAAGGATGAGGAATACTGTCATTTAAATACCCCTCCAGTAGCACTTCTTAAACACTAAAAGCAACAAGGAAAATGTCAGATGAAAAATGCTGTCTCACAGTCATACAGTACAGAATGGAACAAGTCTGAAGCCAAACTTAAATGTTGTGACAGAAAAAAACCACACATGAAAACATATCTGTATCTCTTGGAAAATATCTGATGTAAAAAGAGATAAAAGATATGACAGGACATGAAATGAGCGAGGACTTTGAGTTAGGTACAGCAAAAAGCAAGATACCGGACAACAAAATCTTGAAAAAAAAGTGGCTTCTAGAAATGCAGTATTTTAAAAATAAAACGTAGGTAAAGCTCTCTTCTGTTTTCGTGCTGCATCTTTGGCTCTTGGAGAGAAATACAACTGTGCTGTGTAGTCTAAGTCAAAGCCAATATATGTCAGTTCTTTTTCCAGATTTTCCCTTTTATTTACACGTGGAGACCTAGGAGTGGGACTACTCTGAATCTCCCAGCTAACCTAGAAGCCTTGATAAAAGGCACTAGAGGAGGAATATTTTGTGCTTTCAGCACTTGAGGATTTTTATGTAGAAGGGAAAACAAGAAGAGGTCATCTCTTTCATTTCTCACTTATGCATATGGATATTCCAGAAAATACTGTCTGAAAAGATTTTGTTATTTTATGTGGAGAAGGGGTGGAAAGTGAAGTTAGGAAAATGTAGGTATTGCAAAAATTTGTAAGCTTTCCTTTGATAACAATGGAACTTACCTTATTTATTAGATGTTTATTTTACATTTGAATTGTTGGGATATTACTGCATATTCTCTTTAATTACTACTGTGTCTTAGGGGAGCTGCTGTTCACTTGGCTTATGACAAAACTCCTTCTCTGGTTTGGACTTTGTGACTGGATTGTGTCTAAGTCATCCCTGAGTGATCTGGTTTTCTTTACATGGGTAAAAATTGGATGAAATAAATTGGGTATTCTGCAAAAGACTAAGAAAACATAACTTCATGAAAACATAATTTAACTTTTAGAACACACAGTGAGGACGTTAGCACCCACTGTGGAACACCAAACAAAATGGCTTGAATCAAAACTTCATCCAAAAGTGAAATATTATTTATTATGCTACAGCTCAAACAAGATGTTTAGACATTTCCAAACCCCTTCTTTATTTTTCGTTTACTTTAAGAGGTTACTATCTTACTTTTCAGGCTATTTTGATGTGTTGAGAAGCTTTTAAAATATTATGATATTAAATATATAATATCATAATTTCTGGTGGGATAATAATCACAGTTTTTACCAGCTGCTAATGGCCTCTGGAGAGATTCAGGCTGATGATGTTTGCGATGCCAAACAGCTGTAGATGAAAATATGAGAAACAGTTGACAATAATTAAATAATACAAATGTAAAACCACAAATCTGAGACAAGCACATAATTGTCATGGTATTATTTCATATGATTTTTATGTGATATTAAATACCATTAAATTGTAATACTCTTAGCAAAGCCAAAATAGGAACATACTAATCTGCATATTTATATTTCAGACAGTAAAGAAATAAAATAACACAGTATTAAGTTAGCATGAACAAAGTTCTGAAGATGTTCCTTTTTTTAAAATGTGAAACTGATTAGCTGAAAAGAAGCTAATTTACTGAGTTCACCCAGAAATTTATGGTGAACAATTCACAGAAATGACAAAATTGTAACCCCTTTTTGTGTGTATGAATTATCTCAGAGCAAGTTGTGGAATTTTGAAGTGTACTTGTAATTAAACATATTTGCTGAACAACTCTAAATCTGCAGTTTATTTGCAAAAGCATTATATACAAGTTCAATATTCAAAATTCAAGATGCTTGATTAGGTCAGTAGGCGCATATTTCTATTTCAGAAGCTTGATTCTTCATATCAAAAATTTTGATATGAAAAATTCAGACTTTACTTTTTGCAAATACTCTTCACTAATATGCTCAAAATTTGTCAAATATTATTGTTAGTACCTCTATTCAGCAGAATAGTTACAGAAACAAAACAATACCCAGCTCAAATTACTAAAGTGTCTACGTACCTTTCCAGTGAAAGGAAACCTGGTTGATAAACAGAATCTAACATCATAAAATAACAAACTATTTACTTACTCAGCCTTTGAAGGAAGAATGACATTAACATCCTTGCAATATGTGTAAATACCTTAAATACATATGAGTAACATATGTTGCTACTCTTACATATTTTTTTTCTAACAAAACTCATTGTTTATCTAAATTTAAAATATAAAAGTAAAGTATATTGACTCGTGGAGCATGACATAAATCATAGATTTATCTGCATTATTTTGATCCCTAATTTGGAAGATATGTTTTTTAGCATTTTTCAGCTGCTAAGCTGTACATGAATAGGGGAAACTGCTTACCCAGCTTTTTTTTCAGTGCCTCAGAAAATACTAACAAAACAGTTAAACCATTGTTTCAATGGGAATTGCAGTGTATACAGGTAATACATATATGGAGCATATTGTCTTATATCTTCATTGTCTGAGTTACTTTTCTTTTACTGGCAGGCTTATAGAACTACAACAGCCATGAAAACTCAATGCTAACTTAAAAGTGCAACCTCTGTTACTTTAATATTTTTATACTGAGTATCAAGGCATTGTTTACATTAGATAATGAAATGGAGATGGGGCAGAAAACACACCTCTGAAAGACTTTCTACACAAAAGGATGAACACGTAGTTATTTGCACAAAGCATTAGAAAATACCGTGATATTTTATTATTAAAAATGCTGCTGAAAAGTTTATACATATGTGTCCAGCCATATATATCTTCTATCATTACTTAAGGCAAAAAAACCAAAAAATTGCAAAACAATAACAGAAGAAACCATTGAACCCTGTGTGCCTCTTAAGGACAAGAATATAAGCCTGGGAAAGTACTTTTGTTTTTCTTTTACAGTTTCAAAGTATATTTTGATATCATTATTATAGAATTCTATGAAGACCCTATAAATCTGTTCCCTCTATAAATCATACATCAGTCCAGATGTATCAAATTATTAAATCAACTTGATTGTAATTACTTTTAAAAGCTAAAATCATTCACTTACAGGAACTTTTTTTACCCAAATGTCACAAGCCTGACACAGTACTGTACATATTGCTAGCAGAAGACAATTGGAAGTACTAAACAAATACTGTAATTCACATTACAAACATACCCAACTGAATATGATGCCAAGCACCATTACCTTTATTTTTTTACTTTTTTTTTTTTTTACTTTTTTTTTAAACCTTTTTCTAAGAGTTATGAACTGCTGCATCTCAGCTGAGGCATTACATAGCTGGTGGAAGTGGCCTGGTATAGAGTCAGCATTAATATATTACTTGATGGATCAGTGAAAAAAACAAAACAATTTTCCATTTTCTCCTAGTGGTACTTTGGGGTTGCTGCTTCATTGCATTCCAACCTGAGCTCCCAGGTCAGATTTATAGCACATTTACTGCAGATAAAGGATTGTATCAGCCACATGTTGCATTTTTATCATGTCATTTACTTTTTATTTCTTTCCTTCAGAATTTGCTTTACTGCCTGCTACAACAAAGAGTTGTGCAGATGAATAGACCTCAGTGAATCACCTTGTCTTTGATTTTATTTGTAGGGGTGACTATTTCAAGGTATTTTATTAGAAAACAAAAAGTGTAGAAAACAAAAAGAAGTACAAGGCATCTTGTGTTAATCTTTATGGAAAATATTATATCAATGCAGTTTAGTTGTGAATTAATAATAGAAAATACATCTGGGATAATCACGTTCAAGTGCAGACCAATTTGTTCAAAGATCTTTGGTTACTATCTCTTGATGATGGAGTAACTTTCAAAGACAAAATATAAAGCAATCTTCATCTGCAAAAACTGTTTTCTAGCTTTTCACATTCAAATCAGTTGTTTGAATCAAACTCCTAGGTTACTTTGATAGCTCTGCTTGGCCCCTCTTTTTCTAGTGAGGGAAAGGCAGAAGGGAATAATCAGCTAATAATTTTGCCTTTCCTGAGAGTGATACTCTCTGGGATTTTCAATATTGTTCAAATGCAGAACAGCTGATGATTTCTCTGCTTCTGTCTCCATAATGCTCACTGACTATGGGACTGCTGTGCAATGAATCAGCAAAAAAGAATTTTCTGACAGATACACTCTCAAGCGCAAAACAAGATACTGGGCTGAGAAGTTCTTTACACACTCATCACTCTGAACAGTTTGAAAAACAGCCAGCCAACCAACTGCATTTCCCAACTTTCAAATTGTTGTTTTATTTTGTTTAGCAATATTAAGGAGGTGCTTTCTCAGCTGAGATTCCTCTGCAACTGCTGGTGAATCTAGAGCTAGTTTTCCCCAAAGAAGGCTGACCAAAACACAGGCGTTCGTTGCTTTTGTCAGGGCACAAAACTCTTCCGAATGTATCACAATAACCAAGAACTACAAACTGAACTCCAAATATATATTATTGGATGTTTCTTGGTTCAGTTCAACAAGCTTAAATAGTAATTATTTTCTTTTGTATTTTTTCTCTTTGTTTTCCAATCCATTGCTGTGTTGGAATTTAACAAAGGCTAACACAAAATTAAATTATAGAAAAAATGTTTCAGAAAAGAACAACAATCTCCTATGAATACTTTAACATGCACTAGTGTAACCTGTAAGAGAAAATACGCAGGTCACACAGACAACTGTATCCTCTGCATGACACCATGGCCTCATATAAATGAAACATGTTAGAAAAAACTCATGGTTTTTGTTAACCACTAGTAATTAAGAAGAAATTCCTCCTTTGGTCTTGGAGGAAACAGAGGTCATATGACTAATGTATATACACATAGGTCACAATCGAATGCACAATCTTTCTAAAAGCTCTTTTCAAACTGAAAACATCAATAAAAGCTGCTTCTTTTTTGTTTGTTTTTAAACTCACAGCTATGTACATTTTTACAAAGTTTCTTTAAATATAGTTCAGGCTGGCAAGTCATCTCTTTGCACAGAACTATACGTGTTTTACTGCATAGTCAGTCCTCCTCTTTTTTTTTTTTTTTCATTTTTGTTTTTAATAATAAAATTCTATTTTCCCCATCTGAATTACAGCTTCATATGCTGGGTAAAAGCCCATGGTGATGTCTTTGTTTTACCAACGGCCATTCATGGTATGGCACATAAAGAATCTTTTTTATACTTTTATTTATTAAAAAAAAAACCCCAAACCAAAACACCTGTACAGTCACTGGCTTTGTGTTCCAGAAGATTCTGCTTTGCTTGTTACACTTAAAACACCATTTTAAATGACTTCTTCTGGCCTAAACTTTCAATCAAAGTGGCTGAGATCTTAAAGCAGTATCGTAACAGCAATGTACACTTTTCACATTTCACAGGGTTTGTAGTTGATCTTTAACATCAGTGAGTTTCTGTGGGAAGGATCAGTAAGAAAATAATGACTGTCCTTCTCTTTTACTTATTTTTACTTTAGATTTTGACAAGGTATTCAAGGGATGATAGATAACTTTTTCCTCTTCTTTTTTTCTTTTTTTTTTTTTTCTTTTTTTCTTTCTTCCAAGTGGCTTGTGAGGGTAGATGGGGATGGGCTGAGCTATACCCTAGTGGTTGAATGTCCATGGGGCAAATTTGTACTGTTTTGTCCTCCACTGAAGGTGTTGAAAGTATGCAAAGGCTGCATTCCTGTTAATGTATTTGGAATCATGGTTATGGTGTTGGGTGTCATTAGCGGGATGTCATCTGGAGATCTTCTCAAAGTGAGCGTGTAGTCAGGTGGACAGGTGAGTCTCAGTGTGTCATGGGCCTGCAGCGATTCACACTCATGGTCATGTTCTAGCTGCTTCATCTGCAAGGACATGATCTCTTCATTTTGTATGTGTGCTATGTCATTGGTGGTGTTCCTCTGGGGGCTGGGGCGCCTGTGAGTCTCATGACGCCGCTTGTCCTTCTTGTAATATAATGCAGCAAAAGCTAAAATGTTGAGGAACAGCAAGGAGGCCCCCACAGCAATGGTGACACTCAGCTCCGTGGAGTAATCTCGCTTGTTTTCTATCAGAACTGTTGTATCCTCTGGAGCTGTTTTATGGGTGTCTTTTGAATGTTTGGGATTGTTGGCAGGTGTCATTGCTGGGCGTTTGGTGGCTGGCCATAATTTACCAGGAGAACGTCGGGTCACATATGGAAAGGAGGTCATGTCAGGAGGGGGGACTTTAGTTGTTGTGGAAACATACTGAAATATTTCATTCAGGTTGTGAAGGTGTGGTACGAGCTCCAACCAGAACGCAACTTTTGTTGCTCGATAGTGATCACGAACTCGAGGTTTCAGGCCAATATGTAAATAAAGTTGGTCTTTAGGATTGTATTTTGACCAGGCCACTTCTTCAAAGCGGTTGGGTTTTGTGTGGATGAACTTTGTGTCCTGTGGAACAGGCTGGTTTGGATCTCTAAAAAAAAATGAAAACAGACAATATTATAGTCATTAACCTTCCCACAAAAAAAACCAAGACAAAACAAAAGAAAAAACCACCAAACTCTCTCTGTCCTATAGTTAATAGTTTACCCAATACTTACAGTAACCTAAAAGTAGAAGCTAAAAAGCCCTCCCTACCTGAAGAACAGCGGTTAATAAATAATCAAAAGAAAATTACTGTACGGTGCATCTTAGGTACTATAATATTTTTTTACATGAAAATGCAGAAAGCATAGTGTTTCAGCTCCCAAAAGGTCATCTGAAGTTCTGTGATTCAATACCATACTCCTAGGAGTATGTCTTAGAAACACGCTATCTTAGAGAGGTACTAATTACCTCTTCCCATAGTAAATATGTAGGTTCAACTCTTCTCCAGGTTTGATACTAACTTTCTCATTTAAGGCACCACTACTTCCACTGCTGTAAGTAGTAAATATCAGCATCTAAACCCAATGGCGATATTGGAAGTCCTTGTGAACACACAAAATTACACTCGCTGTGTATATTGCAAGAAAAAAAACAAAACTTCAAAACTTGAAGTAGCAGGGCTGATACATGTACGTGGGAACTATTTCTCTTTGTGTTCCTTCACTGAGCTATTAGTCCTCCTGCATCTAGATATCTACTCAGGGAGAAAACCTTTGATACCTTTGTGTCACAAATCTTTCCATCATTTCCGCTAGCAGATGACTATTTGAAAGTTCCATGTGATCATTGCTAAGAAGTACTGTGTTTGACGGCCATAGGACAATGAGCCTTAACTGTGACCCACTATATAGAGATGAGAAATATATTAACTGAGATCAACAAGTTTTGTACTACTTAAGTAGTAGTAGTAGCAAGTCAGAGATAATTTCAAAATTGGTAAGCCAAATATTTGTTTTTTCTTACAGGTTCAGAATAAAGACAAACTGTAGTGGTTTGGTCCAAAATACTTATTACTGTTCACTTCTGGGACTATGCTTTGCTAATCCATGACACAAACCAATGCCACAAAGAGCATTTAGATATGGTTAATGTATGCACATCCATATAATTTTAGTAAAACTTAAATAAATATTTAAGGAAGTTAAAATTGCTAATACTAAGTTTAATAGTATGTTGCACATGAGTTTGAATCTTCTGTTCTAGCAATGAGTATTTTCTGGGACTTTGTGATATATAATACTGAGAGTACATTATTTATTTCCTGTGCATTACATTATTTATTTCCTGTGCAGAACTTTGCATTCTCCTTTTCATTCATTTGTATGCATTAGTTTATTTCCTGTGAAAACAATTCTAATATTTTCCTTTTCTTCCAATATACAGTTATGCGTATACTGGGAATTCCAAACCCCATCAGAACAGATTTTAATGCACCTGTTTTCTTTTTCCATTTTCTAAAGCCCACGAACTCGATAGCCTACTTTAGCATTCCTTTTCTGTACGTAAAGACCTATTTCTTAAGTTTTTAAATGAGACAGGTAATTTGAGTTTAATAATCTTATGATTCCTGTATTCTTTTTTACCTGAAAGAATTTATCTTACCTCTTTTTTAAGAGAAGAATTCTTTTTCTATATAATTTTGGTATTTTGACTTACTAATGCTTGTGGTTTTAGTGTTTGGGGTTTTTGGGGTGGTTTAGTGTGCTGAATTTTTTTTTAAATATTCAAATATATCTAATCCTTCCCATTTCAATAAGATATATAAAATACAAACTAGGGGTTCTGAAACTGTTATCATTCCTTTCTTTCTTTCTTTCTTTCTTTCTTTCTTTCTTTCTTTCTTTCTTTCTTTCTTTCTTTCTTTCTTTCTTTCTTTCTTTCTTTCTCTTTCTTTCTTTCTCTTTCTTTCTTTCTTTTTCTTTCTTTCTTTCTTTCTTTCTTTCTTTCTTTCTTTCTTTCTTTCTTTCTTTCTTTCTTTCTTTCTTTCTCTTTCTTCCTTTCTTTCTCTTTCTTTCTTTTTCTTTCTTTCTTTCTTTCTTTCTTTCTTTCTTTCTTTCTTTCTTTCTTTCTTTCTTTCTTTTCTCTCTTTTTGTCTTTCTTTCTCTCTTTCTTGTTTTCTTTTTCTTTCTTTCTTTCTTTCTTTCTTTCTTTCTTTCTCTCTCTCTCTCTTTCCTTTCTCTTTCTTCTCTTTCTTTCTCTATTTCTCTTTCTCTTTCTTTTTCTTTTTCTTTCTTTCTTTCTTTCTTTCTTTCTTTCTTTCTTTCTTTCTTTCTTTTTCTTTCTTTCTTTCTTTCTTTCTTTCTTTCTTTCTTTCTTTCTTTCTTTCTTTCTTTCTTTTTCTTTCTTTCTTTCTTTCTTTCTTTCTTTCTTTCTTTCTTTCTTTCTTTCTTTCTTTCTTTCTTTCTTTCTTTCTTTCTTTCTCTCTCTCTCTCTCTCTCTCTCTTTCCTTTCTCTTTCTTTCTCTATTTCTCTTTCTTTTTCTTTCTCTTTCTTTCTTTCTTTCTTTCTTTCTTTCTTTCTTTCTTTCTTTCTTTCTTTCTTTCTTTCTTTCTTTCTTTCTTTCTTTCTCGATTTCTCGCTTTCTCTCTCTCTTTCTCTTTTTCTTTCAACACAGCCAAATTGTGTTAGTTTGGAAAAAAAAAGATAATTGATTGGTGATTGTTCATCCCAGTTCAAATTAGAGGAGTAATATTCCCTTCCAAGCAGTACAGAAACAGATGTATGCTGCTACTTTGAGGGATTCTAACATGCACTGAAGAAGGAAATAAAGCTATTTCTTTTGTTATTAAGGAACAGACTGAAAGATCTGGAAAATCTAAACGCAAAGATACTGGCCCAATTCAATATATTTACTTTGACAGAACTTTGGGGCTCAGTATATAAATTCTAAGGCAAATTAAAAATCAACAAGGTTATCAAAATGTGAAACATTTTTCTTCTCAGAAACTCAAAATACTGCAAGAGTTCTAGCACAAAATCTTGTGTCATTCCCCCTTGCTGTTCTTATTCATATCACAAAAAAACTCTGGGAATGGTCCTATAGAGAACTGATTCCTTAAGTTAGCTCTTGTAAACCAGTTGCAGTTGATACACAGTATAGGAGATGAAGAAGCTGAACACTAATTTTAGAAAGCAGCCAAAATGGACATGCACTTTTAAAATTTTTAGTGGTCCTATAAAAATTACATCAGATGATTATTTTAGCAAATAACAAATTGGCATTCTCACTGTGGTCCCTTCCAGCCTTACAATTTTCTATTGTGTCATTCCCTTCCCCTACAAAAAGCCTAGAAAACAAGTAAATATCTGCCTCCCTTTCCCTCTCTTTCATCCTCTACCTCCATCTGTCATTTTTAACTGTATTTATCAGGAGCAGCCAATTATGCTGCTGCCTCCCCCAAACACAAGAGAGAAAATAACATTACCTGAGTCTGGGATTGTATTTGAATATTTGTTTACATGGCTGTGTGTGGGCATGAAGTTGTCCATCGAAACAAGAAACAGGAAAAAATCAGCTAGCCCTACAGACAAGTAATTTCTTTGCTGAGGATATCAGAGCTCTTCAACTGACATCAATTCTAGGGCTGATCACTTAAAAAATGAATAAAATGATCTGAACATTCTGAATTTGGAAGATAGATATCTATACGATTTTTTTTTGTTTACAAAAAAGGGGAATAACTTAGTCCAGTCCTAAATAAAGGATCTGATAGTGGCCTTGGAGCTTGGTTTTATAGACTAATGATCATTTGTGAAAAATATTCAGTAGACATAAACAAGAGAATTTTTACTTTCCTTGGCCATGCAGCTATGTATACTGCAGAAAATTCATAAGATTACAACTTGTGAAGTTTTTTTCTTGGGGAGTTGGGCAGCTTATCCTACTATGAACCATTTTCCATTTTTATTGGTAGGAATAAAACATAGATGTACAGACAATCATTTCTCCTATCAAATCATCTGTTCAACAAAATTCTCGATCTGCTACTTGAATTTCAATTTTTCTCTTGCTTTTTAAGACTCTCACAACCCCTTTGTGTTTCTAGATGTTCTTGAGTCTCAATTGTGTAATTTCATAAAAATAGCTGCTAGGAAACCTTCCTTTAAATACCCACTGCAATCATGATGATAACAGTATAATCTGAACAATATATTTCCAGTTCTGTACTTCTTACAGTATGGGCTCTCATAGGGAGGAGATTTCTTGTTTCCCAATTTGCCACTTGGTAGAGAGGTTTGTTTTTTTTCCTTGATCTTACTGCTATAACAAGATTGATGATTATTATTATTTATTTTGCTCTCTCATTACTTATTTTTACCACCTTTAGAATTCAAACAGCTTCTACATCAAAAAACGTCCCCATCACGAAATGCCTGAACTTCTTTTTCCATACGACAGAAGACCATATCTTACCTAAGTTATATTTTTGTTTATGTGCAGAATAATCCCATCTCACCTGTCACTTTTTTCCTCCAACTTTGTCTGCACCAATTTTGCACAACTTAAGATGTTGCTGTATATTGTCATTCAATTCACACCTCATGAGCTAGAGGTGTAAAATCAAAGCATCATTTTTTTCTCAGGTGATATAAAGTAAATATGCCTGCAATGGATATTGACTGAAGAGCAACACACACTCCTGTTCACAAGGGAGATTAGTAACTGACCTGGAGGGCAAATGAAAGAACTGGGCATTTCATATGTGATGATATTTTCATGGGAAGAATGATGAATTAAGAAGTTTTCTCATATCCCAAATTCCATATCAGATGGTAAAATACCATTTGTGTCTTAACTACTTCTGCCACAGCATTGACTATCACTCAGGACAATGGAACTGTTACATTAATGCACTTGAAGTGTTATAATTTTTCTGTCCTTCTCTAACTTCAATGGAGAGCAAAATGTCTTCACAGTTACATAATCTTTGTCTCCAAGACTCTGAAAGGCCTCTAGATACTTTATTTTCTTTCAGTAGTACTCTTTTCTCCATATGGAAGAGAGAGAAAAACTGGCTTTTCTTCATCCTTCTGTTGATTCTTTTCATGCTGTCACAATACGAATAACGGCACAGCCATTCCTACTTGAAGGACTGGTACACAGGCATATTTTCCCTTACCTCCTTTCCTCAATTATCACCAGATCCCACTGCTTCCCTGCTCCCAGTCAGCTAAGGACAACAGCTGAAGACTCCTTATAAGTACTAAGGAACACAAACCATAACTACACTGTTTTGTTTGACTAACACAGATTTGCCATTGGAGAGAGTTATTTCTTCAGACAAAAAAAAAAAACATCAAAAAGAAGTGCAACAGCCTCATCAAAGAGTTCACTGAGAATTGATTTGAAACTACACTTTAATAATTGCAAGTTTAATCATGTCTTCTATTAGAGAACCCAGCTGACTATATAACACAGACATTCTTAATAACTCAGTTAGGTTTGTGCTTCAGAATCCATGGAAGCAAAATAATTCTGGAGTATTTATCTGAAATACAAAGGAAACAAGGGTATATCCTTTAGATCTTTAACTTTCCCAATATCAACACAGGCAGAGCTGGATGAATGGGAGCAAGAGTAGAGTACTGTAATTCCTCAAAAACAGGGCAATTTTTAGATAGATAGATAACTCTAATGAGAGCAGGCTTTGAATCTACTGTGTGAAACTTCACATCCTTCTTCACAAGAACATAGATGCCACAGTATCTGTGAAGGACTGGCACACAACCCCTCACATTGTTCACTCTTCCCCTGCTGATGTGTCTGCAAAGGAGATAACGTGGCACTAAGAACACTTGGCATATAAAATTACCATTACAGTTAGGATAGCACCACAGGATAGCAGTTAGGTGCTCCAAGTGCACCTCTTGATGAAGCTCTCACATATAATTCTGTGCATAGTGGAATTAAAAACTGTATTTTCATGTCATTTTTGTATCCCAAATGTAGTATCTCAAACTTACTCTATAACAAATTGTTTTCCTATTTCTAAGGCACGTTAGAAACATAGTTTTGAAAAGGCCAAAGGAAAGACTCTTAATAATAATAATAATAATAATAATAATAATAATTGCCATAATAAAAAAAAGAGTCATAGCTAGATAGAGAATGGAGGATTAGCAAAATGCGGCTTCCAGCTTTCATTTCAAGCACAAACCATTTGCCATTAAACACTTTAATTGTCACTTCCTATTTGCTAGCTGCAGTAATCGACTTCAGAGTTAAGCACAATAAAAGCACTGTGCCTTGTGTTGTATCTTTCACCTGCTGATTTTACAAGATTGACCTGCCCTCCAAACCCAGCCTTGGCAGTAGGCCCATTAAACAATGTGTCTTTTTTAGCAACGGATGGCCTGTCATTAAAAGCCTAGCACAGTCCATCTGAATGATGCACCACCTGAGCCATAATTATACAGTAAGTACCTGGATGCAGCCTCTGTGAAAGAGTCATCGAAATTGGAAAAGACTCAAAGACATTAAAAATAAATAAATATATCTGCAGTTTTAATGTTCAAGGCTTACCTAAAGGGAAATGTGAAATAGTAAAATCTTTCAGTTAAAAGATTTTTCATGTGTTGCCATGGGTACAAACACAAAGCAAGTCAAGTTCTATCCTAATAAGGATGGGAAATGATCATTAAAAAACAGGGAGGGGAATAAACCAAAGCAGAGCAAAAACAAAGCAGTCTTGAACTGAATCAGTCATCTTGAGAGCTGAAGGACCTGAGTGTGTACAGGGATTTCAGATTATAAGTGAGTGAGTAGAGCAGAGCACAGTTACCCCAGAGAGCCCCTGTTGCTCTAGGCTCAAGGTGCTACAACCTTTGCCTTTCTGTTTGAGGAACCAGAGGTGCAGAACAAATGTAATCTTAAAATACTATTTACCTCCAAGTATTCTATTGTACTATTCAGAACAATTAATCATTGTTCACACAAAGAAAGAAAAGACCCCATCAAGGTAATACATATTGTGTTGCTCTTTTCCTTTCCTTTGAAAACTGAAATTTTACAGCTAGAGGTCATTTTTAATGACACATCTTTCAGACTGCCTGTAAGGGAGTGAGTCTGTAATAGAATATATACACCATTCCTGTCTCATCAGCAATGGGAAAGTTTCAGAAATTACTAATGCCTCTCCCAAAACACCTGTTTTGCCTTTAGGTGTAGCATGACAATGGCTTTGTAACCAGCGAACTGGGTATAGCCAGCTGAAATTAGCTTTTGAGTAGCAACAGATGGAAAACGAAATTATGAGTAACGGTGGCAGCTGGGACTGTGAGAAGCTCCTGTCAGCCTCAAAAACTGCTTAAATACAGCTTCTTAATCTACAGGGAATAGTCATAAAGTAATTGTAAACAATAGTGAGATCATGGAGATCTTGCATCTCCATAATAATTCCAATGAGGTATATTTGTAAGGATCTGAAGTCCTCTATGTATATGTGGCATTTCATCTACCAAAATAAAGACAAATTGATGGTATCATCATCTCTGAGCATGTGGTACAGCCAGCATGCATCACTGTCTGTCCATAAGCCATGATTTCATCATGAAGTTTGCCTATCCCAGTACTGATGACTTCTTGTTGCCAAATATATCTAAATATTACACAGTTAATTCACTTTTGTTGCTGAACTCTGGGGTTTCTGCATTCAAAAGTACCTGTTTGTCTAATATGCAGTGCAACAGAAGCTTTTTTTTGCCTTGAAAGTTGTCCTGAAGCATTTGATTAGTTTTTACTCAA
Organism: Coloeus monedula; assembly: GCF_965178545.1. Classification (NCBI taxonomy): domain Eukaryota; kingdom Metazoa; phylum Chordata; class Aves; order Passeriformes; family Corvidae; genus Coloeus; species Coloeus monedula. The sequence continues at coordinate 97,633,137 of NC_138783.1, forward strand.
TTTATGCTCGAGGTTCTTGTTAAGACTGCAAAGTCTCTCTCCCTTGAACATCATTTAGATTCATGGAAGGCTACAAGGGCTGCTAAATCCTCTGAGTGCTTCAAAATAGGCATCTGAGGTTTTTTTATATATCTGCACACCGCTCACTGCAGTGCAGTAAAGCTGCAGTTTCCAGAGCCCAATCCTACCATTAAACATTCAGTGGAAAGATTTACAGCCCTTTTGTGCCACAAGTATCTTTGTTTTAATTCAGTACTGAAGACTCAAGGTTAACAAAAAAGCCCTTGCTGCTGAATTAAAACACTGCAATACTCTTTAAAGGAATGCTATAGGAAGAGAACAGAATTTATTAATATTGCTCACAGATTAAGCTGCTTTGAGGGTTCTTTCCTTGATGTTTACAACTCTATTTCAGCAAAATATTGATGCCTTTATTTTGTTTTGTAAGCAGAATTAATTTAAATTTTTAACCTTCTCAAAGAAAAATTTATATCTAAGTCTCTTCTTCATTCCAGTCAAGTACTTATTATTGCCATTATAGCCCTCAGAGGGAAAAAAATTTCCAGTGTCTGCCTTTCTGTTCTAATTCCTCCCTGAGTCGTCATCCCTGTGAAGGTCACTGAAAAACAAGAACTTCCTTTCTTTTGTAGCAGATAAGTGCTATCTGCCTGACAGTTCCTTCTTCAAGTAGCAGACATGTTGCCTCTGATTTTTCAGTATCTTAGTGAACCACCTTTTCTCTGAGACATGTTTTTTGTCTTAGTAATTGTCCTATTTTTTGAACTAAAAATAAAGTGTGTTACTATTCTCACTGAGCTACTAAAGAAAATAGTTTGAGGGAACACACTAATTAAAAATCCATTAAATATGAATAAGCCTCATTTACCTCCTGTCTTAACAGAAATATTTCTATACTACTACTTCAAAATCAGATTTTGAGGCCACTGGAATGTGATACTGAGTATTTTAGAAGTATGCTATCAACAAAATGAATGCTGGGTGTCACACTTACCCAGTTTTGGCAAAGTTAGTCCAGTATGTCATAACCACTGCACTGAGCATGACATCATTCTTGGAAAAGTTGCAGTTGAAGAGTTCTGTGGGACCAATCATAGGAATCCCAAATACATAAGGGACTTCATCACCATGAGCTGAATCAGCCCAGCTGGGTTTCATTTCACTTTGGCAATGGTGATAAAATGCATAGAAATATGTTGGAGATCCATACTGGGCATGCAGGTCAGCTGTGGCAACAGCTGGAGCAACCCACTGGTGGTCTGTAAAAAGAGCAACCAGGGTCTTCCGTCTTGTTTCGGGGTTCTCTTTGTCTGCCCAGTCGGTGTACATGAATTTAATGGTCTCTCGCAGTGTATCCTTCCCTTCTGGATAACCATATAGATTGTCCACAAAATTGGAGACAGAGAAGTCAAAATCATTGGGAGAAACACCATCTTCATTGTCTACAATGCCATCCACAAATTTTAAACCTTCCCCTTGATTCACACCCAGCATTATATCATAGTTAAGGAATTCCCCTTGCTCCATTAGAATCTGAGGGTCGTCTGGAATCACATCTCCATCTATCACAGGCCCAAAGGCAATATGGTACGTGGCTGGAGTGATAGTCTGTTGAATGAGTTCTTTGTAATTCTTATTCCGCAGACATTCAACCAAATCAGTGGTATCCAGCATGTCGCAGCCCACTTTATCTGCCAATATCCGAGTGTACTTGGCAGGCTGATAGTTCACTGCCCAGCTGGACAGGGCTGTTCCACTCTGTATGATTGCCTTTTGGAACAAACCTGCAGGTGCAAATTGTTTAAATACAGATTCAATTAGATATTAAAAAAAAAAAAAAAAAAAAAGTATATATCAAAAAAATGAAAAGTATTTTTTTCCTAAGGAAACAAAGTTTTGATTACAGAATCCCTAAAGAATGCATACACTGAAATTTCAAATCAATTTCCATCAATCCTACTCACTGCTCCCTTTTTATGCTATGTCGAATAGGCTACTAATTAAAATCCCTCCTGTTCTTGATGCTCACACACATAAGGCATGAAGGTTTCAGGTTACTCTTTCAAGAACAAAACTCATTCTTGTACTGCAGTTTTCTTGTGTCCTTGATGGAAGTCCTCTGGCTTTACCACATTTGTAGTCCTGTGAAAATTTCTTTGAAGGACTGGCAGCTAAAAGCAATCATATCCTCTTTGACATGTAAATGACACTCATAAATGAGCCTTTCAGTAGTTTAAAGGTCAAATTAAAATTACACATTCTCATTTTCTTCACAAAATCAATGCATGATACTAGCTTGAAAAAATCTGCTCTGTTAAAAGCAATTTCGTATGTTTGAATCTTCTACTCTGACATTTTTTATTTACCATTTAATTTTTTAAATTATTCTTGTGTCTATCTGTTAGCACTGCCTATATGCTGAATTTTGTGTGTGTGTTTGTAACCCTGCCTATATCTTGAATTAAAATATATTTAAATTTTTTTTGCAAGAGAGTTAGATGAGATTCAATGGCTCTTTCTGGTTGTTTTGTGTACACTAATATAAAGAGAAATGAAAACCCAGTCTGAAGAGCTTCTTTGTTTAAAGCACTGAAAGGCGAGGGAAGCTTACTGGTGAATCTTCCCCATCCTTTTTTTTTTTCTGGTAAGATCACTAAAATGGCTTATTTTATATTTAAACTGAATAACTGGGTATCTTCTGCACATGGTTTCTACTGTCAAGTTCTTAAAATGTCAGACAGTAACAGCTACCAAAGCATGTGGAGATTTTGTTGATATACCGTTGAGATTATTACTGAATGCACACACTACAAAATTTCAATGATTTGATCAGTAAGGTTTTTCATGGTTCTGTCTGCTTGATTTTGGCATGGCTTGGCCAACAGTTATTCACTGAAATCTTATTTGTATCAAAAGACTGAATTGTCAAACATAATTCTATGTATTTCAAAATGAGGCGTGTTTACCAGTCATCCTGCTGTAACTTCTTGCTAGGGCTTAGCTTTCTGTTACAAATTTGTCTGGTTTAATGTGATAGAAATGGCATGGATTTATAAATACAATAGGTATTTTGGTGTTGTCTTCTTTTACCAAGTCTTTGTAGATTTGGTCTTATCACCAGGAATATTTATGGTTCAGTACTTGTGCTGTACATTCCTGGGGTCTGGGTTTGGGTTTTTTTTGGAGGGTGAGGTGTTGAGGGTAGAAATCCCACAGCTGACTTACCAAAATCTTAATAACTCTGCATAGGATCACACAGTACTTGTGGAGAGTTAAATAACGTTTTAAATAAGGCTTAGTTATGTTTTTACTAAGTAAGGAAAACATCTATATATATGTTGGAAGTGCAGCCAAGAGTGTAAAAAAATCAAAAAGGTCACTGCTCTTTTCCGTTTTAATTAGGGCAAATTCTTTGATAGAAGAGCCAGTGGAGTCTGTTGATAAAACTAGAAAAAGTATATTGCCCATGGCATTTGATGCATGAGATTTATGTTGTAATAGCATTTAGTTTTCCTTATAAATATATTTATGTTGACTAACACAAATCCAGAATTCTAGCTAGTAGGTATTTTACAAATATTACAGACCTCATGTAATTCTAATTCAGCCTACCTCATTTGGCACTTTCACTACATTTTAACATTAAAAGAAAAAAAGTCCTTTGCCTAGAGGGTTGTTACCTTCTGAATAGTGGGAGAGTGTCAGCAGACTGACACAGGAAGCTCCTGCCCCAGATCCAAAAATAGTAACTCTCTTCGGGTCTCCTCCAAAAGATCCAATATTTTCTTCAATCCATCGTAAAGCTTGGATTTGGTCAAGCAATCCATAATTACCTTTTGCAGCTTGGTCCCCAGTACTTAAAAAACCTATAAGGCAAAACTCCATAATTTTAGTTCACCAGATACAGAGTTAGCTACAGGGTATCTACATATTTACAACACATCTTCCCATCTTTTCATCTTCTCTGCTTTTTTTGTTTGTTTGTTTGTTTTTAAAGGTCACGGTCCTGGTTAAATGTCTCCAGCACAAGCAGAGAAACTCATTCTGTGTGCTGTTTAGCTTTAGTTTGTTTTTCCCTAATTCAGACGTCCCATTTATGAAGAAACACTATTTCCTTTCTGAAATATTTCTGTAACAGTGCAACAATACAGAAGGAAGATTTTAAACATTTTATAACTGATGTGAGTAGAGTACAAAGCCTTAGGAAATAATTTTTGAGCAAAGATGTGAGATAGCCAGTCTATGAATGAGAACAATACCCCCTAGCATATTAATTTAAATAATTCTTACCAAAATTGTCCTGAACTACATAGCTCTTTAAATTACTGTACTCGTGATATGGATAGACATACTTGGAACAGAAGAAAGAGGGCTGAAGTAAATAGTAAAGGGAACACGAAAAAGCCTAGGAAAAAAAATTACACTTCAATTTCACAGAGGATATTTATTAGGAAGAAAGCAGGTAAATCCATGGCAGTATAGCCTTTGGTAGGGAGATTTTATCTGGACAAATCAGGTTTTGTCTTTCTCCTTGGAAATTGCAGGGAAATTGCACTGCTGTTTTTTGTTCCTGTGCTGTGGTTATCAGATTCTAGAAACAAAGCATGCCATGTTTGCTGCTTGTCTTGCAACTGAGAACAAAATGACCATAAGATTAGGACTGAGATTAATTTTGGTTTTTTGTAACCAAGGTGAAACATTGCAGTTATCCCTGCTGCCTATCATTCACAGTTAAGACCTTCTGCTATGTTCAAATTGCCACACTGAGACGTACTCACAGTCCTCTCTTTAACTCCCATAGACCTTTTCCTGTGAGACAAGTGCAAAGTCAGAAGTCTATTAGAAAGACCTTACAGCATATGGAAGTTTTCAGATGGACATTACTGATTTAGGCACCAGTGACAGCTGTCAAAGACAAAACAAAGACATCTCTTGGCAGGTTTTTTCCAGCTAATTATCAGTTCAGACAAATTTTCTAGAAGAGGGATACAGGACTCAGGGGATCTGTGGTCTTGTGCAGTTTGAAATGAGTCTGTTATCATAAACCACCTGAACTTACTGTAACAAAGACTTCCATGATCCTGACTGGTAAGGGTGTCTTAGGTCCCTAGGGAATAAAAAGACCTTGTGCTACAGTTCCTGTGCTTTGGCAAAGGGGAACAGATCTCTTTGCACTGGCAGTAATAATTTTTTTGTTGATAGGAAGAATGAAAATACACAGGGAGGAAGGTATTCACAATATGGAGGAAGCAGAATACAAATCATACGCATATTGCTAAATAGCATTTGATTCAGCTTTTTCATTGAAAAAGTCTCTAATAATGGCACACAGAATTACAAGAATGGCAGTAACATTTTTTTTTCTCTTCTATACCAATGGAGAAAAAATAACCTATTAATCCATAGTTGTCTCAATTTATTTTTTTAACAGATGTGTTTTTCTCTTTTTCACATGCCTTTTTTATCGTTTAAGCTTGTCAAAGAAAGAGTAACCCATTTTCTGGCTTTGTTGCTGCAGCTCACTGCAATATTCTATAATTAAGGCTTTATTCAATCAGAACTATGACATCCATTGGATAAAGAGAGTGTTGTAACCTTTAAAGAAGGGTGGTAATTAATATTCAGAGCCTAACCATGTTTTAGTTCTACTAGCAGCATCAAGCTAAAGCTGATTGAACTTCATAATTTTGAATTCTTACCAAATATACTAAAAGGTGAACTGGATAAAACTGCAGTCAATGGATATCTAATGTTCAACAGATGAAGATTTTTTTTTCTGTTTTTTCCACAGTTCTCTGCTGATTCTCATTAATTGCAAGAACAAATTTTCTTAATTTAAAAACTAATCACCATGGCAAAGAGTCAGCCCCACATGACACAAACTGAATTCATAAATCTGTCTTTTCTTGAAAAGGATGTATTTTCTTTCATGCTCTGAGTACCAGATCAAAATATTTCTTCAAAGCTATTTGAAGAAATTCAGGCAAATAGTAACTATTTGTCCAGAAATACACAACACTAAGAGTTTTTTGGGTTTTTTTCTATATTACTTCAGTGAAGAGAAAAAATGCTTCTTTAAGCCGAAGTTCCTGAAGTAACTGTTTTAATGTTTCTCTGACTCTATGAACAAAAAGAATTCAAGAAAAATGCTTTAGTTGTAAACTACTAGATAGCAACAGTTGAGGAGAAAAAGATTACAAATGGAAATTGCTGGGAATTTTCCTTTTCTGCAACTTTTAAGAATGTACGTAATCAAAAGCTATATGCTGTCACTTGCACTGTTTTGATAATGCAGTGAAGACACAAAGCTACACACAAGGCTCCTTTAGATCCCACTTAGACAAAAAGAAATCCCTAGTTCTATCTTTATAGCTGGTTTTCCCATGTGCTACAGAAATCTTACTGAGATACTAAACAAATCCCAACATACTAATGGTGGTATTTCCCCTTTACTACTAAAAAGTCATGCAGAGACCCACAGGGACAAGTAGAAGGGAAATATACCTATAAAATCTGCACAGACAGTTTACTTTTGTCCAGCTCCAGCCTTGTCCAGGGGTTGGAGGCCATCCCTACACTAGCACAGTTGGCAGAACTTCAAGAGTCAGTCTAAAGAGAACAGGTGGACCTCCTGTCCACTGTACACGTTTCATGTACTTTATTTCACCATGACCACACTACTGTCTGGTCCATGGGCTGAACGAATGACTTCTCATGGACATATTGCATAAGGGGTAGGACATCTTCCCGCTGAGGCTCACCAGGAAGAGTCCAGGCTGTAAGGAACTCTCTGCAATGTGAAACAATGTGCAAGGAGTGATGACAGTACTGAGGTTTTCTGTGGAAATACACTCTTGATCTGAATTAAAACACTAATGTGAACATGGTCAGGATCAAAATTATATTTTCCCAACAACAGAATTTCAATTTAACATACACAGATTTAGGAAAAAATAAAGACAATGGAGAAAAACCCCTAAACACCATTTTGTTAAAGATAGTAAATAATGATCTGAGAACTACAACTTCACCCTTAGAGAAAAATAAAATCACCAAGATAACTGCAATCTTGCAGTAATTTTCATTTTTTTAAAATATTTCTATGACCTGCTTTCACTTTCTTTTTAAATTACTAAAAAAAAAAAAAAAAATTCACAACAACTTTCCTTTGACATTTTGCACACAGTAATACCCAATATTACATCACTGCAGGAAAAGTCCATTCTTTATCTTCATATCTTGGCCCCTGGGCCTAATGCATATTAAATCAATTTGATGGCTGGCTGAAAGTGTAAATTTTACCTGTGAATGTTTCTCCACTGCTTTGTGCCTTTTCCTCTCTCCCTCCCTTCCAACCCCCATGTAGGGGGACTGTTTCCCAATGGAAACAGATGAGGTTGACTTGATGTGTGAAAGCTGGTATTATCTTACTGGCTCAAAATAGTATCAAAACTTACATTTTGGTACTGGTAAACTGCACTGACTTTCAGATTTATATAAAATCAGAAAGTCAATCAATTATTTTGATTTAAGAAGGGAAAATATAAATAATAAATATAAATAATGAAAAACTTGATTCTATCTTGCATTTTACTAGCAACTACAATCAATTTTAAAAGTGCATCTTGAAATAAGGCATAATTTTCTTTGTAAATTAAGTACTTTTGCTTCATCTTCTGCCCTTCACAGGATTTCTTAAAAACAAAATGTTTAGTTTCTGAGATATAGCTGTCACATAAAAAATAATGCCGAACTTAGTAAGACACAATAAATAGCCAAGATATCACAATGAGAAATTAAACACGAAATCTGTAGAAAATCAACAAGCTAGTGCATTTTGATCTATCTAACTTTTCCTTTTTAAGCCCCTGCTGTATTTTCTGAGTTCACATTTCTTTTTTCTTTACGCCTTTTCATGACTCTTGTCCAAGTCTGAATAGCCTGCTGCAGTTTGTTTGTCAGGCAAACCACAAAGATTGATTTGTACAGCAACTGATCAGTACTATGACATAAGCAATATAAATAAGATACTGGAGACTGTGTTTCAGAGTACAATCATGTCTGTTTTGTTTATATTTGTGAAATACCAGAGTAGGGGCTTTTCAAAGCAAAGAGCAACTGTCAAGCATACAGCAGAGCCTTCATATTTTCTAATAGTTTTTGTCTGTACCTATCACATTTACCACTGTAAAAGTGGACCTATTCAAAAATGAAATTCACTAGGGATTACAGAGAACATGAAGACTACAGGAAGACCCTGAAATACAAATAGTTGGAGAATAGAGAAGCATTAGAGGGAATTATCATATGAGTTTGTCCTACACTTGCCCTTCCCTAACCATTCTCAAACATCCCCAACAGTGTTCAGAGACAGGATGTTTGGCTGGATGATATCTTGGTTGGAATCAATATAACTATATATTCCTTTTTTGTTGTTTTGACTCTATGTCTATTAACAGTACCATGTAAACTTCACTGCAAAGCCAGTGGGATGCAAGATAGAGTGATGGTGCCCTTGGCACAGGTTTAGAAGAAAAAAATTCCTGCAGCATGACTGGCCTATGCAAAGCTGAGTAAGCATCACTGCTGCGCCTGAAACATCTACCTAGAGACTAAAACAAATGAGTGGACTGTCGACTGGCTATGTATGGGTCTGTACAGAAGTAATGTTACATAGATACTTCTTCATCCTGAAAACAGAACAATGCCTTTCCTACAGCTGCAAATTGTTTGAAATTTGCAGGTGCTCCTGCCAGAACAAATGTTTTAATATTCAGAAACTTAAATAGTAGGATAGCCTGTGATTCTGAAATAGTGGTCACAAAAGGGAATTTCTGCATGCTATGGCTGTTTACCCTATCCAGCTGCAAATAACACTCATTTAAATTTTAACTCAAGTAAGAGAAATAAGAAATAAGAAAAAAGACAACTCACCCTAAAGTTTTCATATGAGTTCATAGATTATGTTAAAATATAAAGGACAGTGATGCTTTTAATTCAATTCTCTAACTCAGGCTTAAGAAAACAGTCTCTTCTGAGTTTGCCTTGATGGATTCTTTCAAATTACTTCTATTGGGAAGACAAAACCTGAATCTGCTTGTTTAGAAAGAACATCTAATTATTACATGCAGTACAAAAGAATAGATCAGAGATGGTGAAGTGAGAATATTATTTGTTTCTATATTGATTCAGTACCGAAACCTAAAGTCTATTTTTTACAATTCCAGGAAAATATCTAATCTTAAATATATAAAAGTCTTTTGAAAATGATGCCTTGAGAGGCCACCTAAAAACAGAGACTAGAAAAGGATAAGGGAATAAAAGTAGTTATTTATTTGAAAGGCCTTCAAAGGTCCCTGGGGAACCAGAGGCTACTGCCAAGATGGACCCCAAGATGGACGACAGGTCACGAGTTCTTCACACTTTTATAGGTTTGGTTCATTTGTGTATCAGGGTTAATTCTCCAATTAAAGCTTCAGTTAATGATGTAATTTCCCCAAGTTTGCCCCCCCTTTAGAGGCTTTTGGTTTATGCTTTTGGGCCTAAGATGGTCTGAGTGTCCTTGAAGAGCAAGCCTGGAGAGGCTTTATTATGTCTACCTAGCACAAGAGAGCAGAAGTTAACAGGCTACAAGAAATTTTCAGAGATACACACTAGGCAGTACAGGATTTGAAAAATATGAAAGTTAAAACCTAAGGCATCAAAAATGTCCTGGATAATGGATGTGTATAAAATGAGAAAAGAGGATACATTTTAACAAGAATTAAAACCTATTTTTATGCATATTTCTAAAAAGGGAAAAGCTTCTTAACATAAATTTATCAGAACACCAGGGAGATCAACAGTTTCCTTCAGTCAAGCCATTGTATTCTACAATGAAATATTTTTAATGAATCTAATTGAAATTAGTACATAAAACTTAAACTGCTCTTAAATTTGCCCTGTTCATTGCAAAATTCTCTGAAGCTATTGTGCAGTGAGGTTAGGCCAATGAATGTTATCTAAAATATTAGAGATTTAAGATATTCCCACCATTCAATTCTACTGTCATTATTCATGATGAGTAGCACATAACTCTATAGGAAGTGTCACTGAAGAAGCTTTTGCCAATCATTAAGAATGTAGATTTTTTTTAAATATAGTAAATAACAATGTCAGAATCAAACATTTCAGAAAGCATTCACTGATCTACTGTCTTCTAACCTACTATTTATCCAAATATTTCACAAGTTAAACCTGCAATTACATAATATACAATCAATAAAACAGCAGGTTCAATTAAAAGGAATACTGTTGAATACATTATTAACAGCCTGATTAACACCACATTAAACTAAGCTAAAATCAATTCATTGCTCTAGGAATGTTATTGCCAGGGAAAAAAAAAGTGTGTGTGTGTTGGAGGAGAGACTGATAAATACCTGGGCTCGTCAGCCTATGATTTGAAAATATTTCATTATCACTGATCTAGATGGTCAAATCCAAAGGAATTTAACAAGAAAAATGTGCCATCAGTACCTATGAAGCAGTAATACAGTTTCACACTCTTTCTCCTCAGATGAGAAAACATGAAAAACAAACAAGAAAAATTATAGATTGAGACAAAGCACAGTAAGTGAAAGAAAGAGAAAAAATGTAACTAAGGAAAGGACAACATTTGACATCTCCCAAAAGTGTAGTGAAGGCTTGCCAGCCTCTGAACAACAGCTACTTGGAAGCCAAACCCACTCCACTTCTTCCTCTCACATCGTGTCTCCTGAGCGTGATGATACAGCATGGGACATCTCCTTGGTCAATGTGGGTCAGATGTCCTGGTTCTTGCTCACCCTCCTGAACTCTTGTCAACCTCCAACTTACTGTCTCTGGGGTAGCATGGGAAAAATAAAAAGCCTTGGACCTGTGTAAGCACAGTTCAGCAACAGCCACAATATCAGTCTATTATCAACACTATGTTAGCTATAGACACAAACCACATCATATGGGCTGCTCTGAAGAAACTTAATTCCATCCCAGCCAGGCCCAGTACATTACTCCATTGCACAATCTCCATTTATAAAGCATCTGGTTGCTTTGTGGAAGTGCCTGTCTTGTCCAGAAGAGATGTGCTGTAGGTCTATGAAAGCTAGAAATAATTTTATTATTTTCATTACAAAATATAGATGAAACTTTTATGAAACTGAGACTAAATTAACATACTTTTGTCTTTTTTCAACTAAACAATCAATATTAGGATGAAGAGACAACATGTGTAGCTCTATATCTCTAATAGAGAGAAACAAAAGATTTACATATTTTAAAGACATAAAAAGACATTAGGTTTACCCTTAAAAATGACAGGAAAGTTAACCTGCATGACATAAATGGCAAGCACCAGCTTTAGAAACAGCAAGCAGATTTTTATCTTTAATTATCATCTCCAAAAGATTAGAATCTTTCAAATAAAAGAGTTATAGGATATTAGGTGTAATATTTTCTTGGTAGGAAAAACAGCAATTGACCAAGCTGACAATATTATTGCATTAATATACTTGTGTCAAAAACCAAGTGCTTACAAGACACTGTGAAAATGAGAAAGAACTGGTTCACAATGTTAAGAACTCCATGAGGTAATTTTTTTTTTTCTTCAGTATTTAAAAAAGAAGTTACTCAACATTTTTTGTTGCTTTTATATAATGTTACTTTTAAGAGAAATAAAATTGCTAACCCCCTACCGCAGGCAGGGGTGCCACCCATTAGACCAGGCTGCTCAACCTGGCCACATCCAATGTGGCCTTGAACACATTCAGAAATGGGGCATCCACAGCTTCTCTGGGCAAACACTGGGCTTACTTTGGTGCAGTGCTTCAGCACCCTCACAGCAGAGAATTTCTTCCTAATCTCTCCTCTTTCAGTTTAAAGCTATTACCCCTTGCTCTATCACTACACATCCTTGTAGAAGCTCCTTTCCAGGTTTCCTGTTACCCCTTCAGGTACTGAAAGGCTGCTACAGGGTCTGCCCAGAGCCTTCAACTCTCCAGGCTGAGTAAGTTTAACTCTCAGTCTGTCTTCATGAGAGAGGTACTCCAGCTCTTCAGTCATCTTCATGGCCCTTCTCTGGACTTATTCAGACAGAGCCTTGTTGTCCTCAGGTTGGCAGTCCCAGAGCTGGGCAGAGTATTCAAGGTGAGGTGAAAAAAGTACGAAAATGTGAAAATACAGCATTTAGCAAAAACGACATGCTTACTAGGTAGCCAGACATCATGAGCCTGTTAGAAAAGGAAATATGATTTCAGATAGCAGACTTCTGCTAGGACTGACCACAGGGAAAAGGCTGGTGCTTAACAAGTGATCACTAGCAGGGGTCTTACTTGCTTCTGTTCCATGGACAATTCTCACCCTCTTATGCACCATTTTCTGTTGCAAGACATAATGAGTTACCTCACTGTGCTGTGTTGCTTCCTTTACTCAGCTACATATAATCCTATTTTTATTACTTCCATAGCCTCAGTAATACAATCATTTAAACAGAGATCAGAATATTTTAAAGTATACTTTGACTATTCTAAGTTAAAGCAACCCTAGAGAAACACCAAGCAAAACATCTATAACTATGATGTTTGCCAGACAACTTTGACAGTGGAGTCATAAGTTAGATGGGCTTTTTTTTTGATAATCTGAGGCATTCCTTCAACTTGGAAAAAAATATTGAAGATAATAATCTGTTATGCTCCAATCAATGAAAAGATAAAGTTGCTTGATTGTTTTAGCACATTATATCATGTTTTCTATAAAGCTCTGAATAAATTTGGAAGGTCATGATCAGTCTTGTCCTACAATATTCCTACAACGTTATCATAACAGGTGAAATATTATTTCTATTTTGCACCAGTTTTGGCCAAAATCTGATGATTTAGAAGATTTGACGAAGTTCTTACTCAATTGAAGATTTTGCAAGGCATTCGGTTAGGTTTATTCTCAATAATACTATATATATGCAAAAATCACAAACATAAAAATTAAAATATAATAGATAAATAACAATATAAATATTAAAATAAATTAGCAGGTGGAAGTGACCACTATTCTATGAAATGGGGTCCTGATGGAAGACTGTCCTACTCATTGTTCAGTTTGTGTCATCTGGCAGTATTTATGTATGTTATTATCCATGTCATTGGTGATGTAGTTTGATATTTAAAGTTGTAATAACAAGGGAAGTAAAACTCATCCTTTAAAATAAGATGAAAGAACCAACATGTAAATTTTGGACATTTTAATATGAGTCACTTGTTGGTAGCTGAGTTTGTGGTACAACAGCTACCATTTCATAGGCACCACACAAACTTCCTCAAGTGGTATATAATGGCTTCCTAATAGAATTACTATAGGCCTTAGGGAGGAATTAGATTTTCAGTTATTACATTCATAATTTAGAAAAGGAAATGCTGATTAGATTTCTTTAATTTAATGTTCCAGGTAATGTGGGATTTTCCTTACTAATATATTTATTCTTGGGTTTGGGTTTTGGTGCTTTCTCCTGTGCTTCTTTGATTAATAATGTATGTTTTATAGCACTAAATCATTATAAAGGTTAACATTAATGAATTATTAGTCTTTTTTTTTTTAATGAACCTCAGGATACCCTTACTTCGTTCAGCTAATAGTGATAGTTTCAGTTATTACACTGTTTATGTTTACATATCCATGTAGTGATTATATCCATGAGACCATGCAAGAAAACTTGAATAAAGAATACTTGAATAAAGAGACTAAGCTAGAATTGTCTTTAGAACACCTTTTGGGATTCCTAGTTATCTCCAAACTATGCTCTAGCTCTTAATTTTTTCTCCAGGATGGATTCAGTTTTGGTGATTTCTGAGACACCACTGGAAATGATGAAGTGACAATTCCCAAGTGCCAGATACGATTTTTGGGGATAGCCTCCACCTTGTCTCCCAATGCTCACTGCTGTTGTACTCAAAACAACACATTTCAAAACCAAAGTAACTCAATCCTTGATCAGTTGCTAGAAAATATTCACAACATTATCAATAATTTGGCCTCTCAGACAAAAATATGAATTGTAGGAGGACCCTACTCACAGGGGCAAATTTTTGTAGAGGAAGATTAATCTTCAGAAAATCTTCTATTATAGAGAGTGGCAGGAGAGAGAGGAAAAAAACCCACCACCTTTCTAGAAGCCAAATTAAATCACTGAATTACAGTTGTGGTCTGATCTTCCACTAAGCAATCACTCTTCACAAGACAAGGAAAGTTTAATGGAAATAATCTTTAAGGGCATGACAAGCACCACCTCAGCACCTCCAGGGGGTATGTGCCACCAGGGGTGCAAGGCACCCACAGAAGGATGTCAGACAGGACTCATCTTCCAATCCAGCAAGGTGGTGTTGAAAGAGCAGGGAAGAAGGTGATCAGTTACTACTCTCTAAAGAAAGTACAAGAAAGATGGAAATTACAGAGATCCCACTTGGGAAGCAGTGCAGGTCAGAGGGATGGCTGGAAGAACTGCTGCTGTCTGTCAGGGCTGAGCAAGGTTGTGACAGCAGTTCCTGTGCTTCTCAGAACAGTGGTATTTCATATGCTAATTTGTACTACTACTTCTTTTAAGAAATTGAAACATGCTATCAATATCTCCCACATGAATCTTATTCCTGTGGAATCAGTCCAGCTCTCCTGGCATTAGCTGGCATGCATTAGAGCAGCAAGCACTCTTGATTCACCTGTACTCCAATATATCGCTACTAGAAATTGTGTGTCTGCTAATTTCTACTACAAGTGATCCTCAATATGTCTGAAGGCAACTGAGATCCTCTACAAAACAAGCAAAGCTAAGAGGTTGCAGGGCTAAATTCTAGCAAAGTAGTTGTAAGAATATGATAATTATCAACCAGAAAATATGGAGGAATTTTATAAACTGGTAATATGACTGTATCCAGACTTTGCTTACTCCAGTGAGATAAAGACAGATCTTCTGAAATAATTGTTCACAGCAGATGTATCTGAGAAGCCTGAAAAGCTTTGATTTAATTTGGTTATAAAGCCAAAAATATTTATTTCCTGGAGCCATTATGATGCTTTCAAATTCTTTAGCATAGCAAAAGATTAAGAGAGACAATTCTAAAAGATCTATTAAATATACAGGAAAGCCTAAATTGTGTCTGGATTTGCACATATGTATCTTATTTTATGAAATGTAAATGTTGAGTATATGGACTTTGTTTTTTTCATCATGCATTCTTCTGATTATGAAACAGATGTTATTGTGGAGAAGAAAAGGTTAGATGCTGCTAAATATTCATGTTTTGAGTGTTTCAAAATAGTCTTATAAACCTGATAATTTTGTATTTGTTATTTTCAACAAGTGAATGTAATAGAAATAATAGTTTCTTTAGAAACCAGTTCTAAGGGCTAGGAATTCACATTCTGCAGTTTTGGCTAAGCTCTTTGGGTTGGTTTCTACATCTTCATATTTCATATTTCTCCCTATTATCAAGTATTTAAGAACATAATCCTAAAATTGAGACTCTCAGTCCTCTGAGAGTTAAAGAAACAAAGTTACCATTAAGCACATTAAAAGCACTTCCACTGCATGTTGTCTGTCCCTAGATTAATGTTCAGCAGAAGGAAGAATATCTAGGAATGACCAGACACAACATTTTTTGTTCTATTTCACTCTATCCTGCTTCTAAAGAATACTGAAAAGAAATACAATACAATGTTAAGAAGTATTAAATAAACCGAGGAAAAAAAAAAGCACTAGAAATTCATTTTCATATTTGGATCCCCAGAAGTCACTGTTTCTCATCTGTCTAGGTAAAGCATTGATAGGAGTGAAATTATTCCTCCCAATGAAGAAAAGCAAAGTTGAGGGTGACTGTGTACAGAAGTTTCTTCAAGTTACGTCATTAGAGACAAAATTAAAGGACTTCTTCATATTTATGCTTGTACTTTGTTGAAGATTTTTAGTAAATCTAATTATTGTTGATCCTTTATTCAAAAATGCAATTTTTGCTACTCTTTACCTTTTACAGAAGGGTAAGCCAGTAATTTATTTCTTCTGCAGTATGTGCCTATTAAAATGATTATTTATATTCATACCTTACTATTAAAATGGAGCAATTTTGTGTTGCCTAGATACAGATCAGAAGGCTACTTTATATAACTAATACACATGAACAAAAAAAGCAATCATAGATGAAAATAATTCTTTATTCTAGTATTTTCGTTAACTTTCTTTGCCTTTTTTTGTTACCATTGCTTGTGACAGTAAAAACATTCTTGCTGAAGATACCTACAACTCCAGCAAGATTTTATGGTCTTTCCTTTACATTCAAAGTATTTCACCAGCTTTTTTTTAAATGAATTGTTGCGCCCATTCACTAGATTGCTGGCCCAGAGAATGAGCTATGGCAATCAACATTCCTAGCTTCACTTACTGGTCTGGTTTTATTTGGATGTGAATATGATGCAAAGCATCTTGCTTGAAAACCCCTATGATTATCCAAAGTTGTATTTTCCAATTTAATGTTGTTTTTTTTTTTTGCCTTGTGTACATCTCCTATACATATTGGCCTTCAGTGGAATTTTTATACAGCTATAAACACACAAATAAGCACACGTGTGTGTCTGTCTGTGTGTATTTAGTGTTCATTAAATACAAACAGAAAAACACAAATCTGTCTTTTGTTAAACACTTCAACCCACTAAGTGATATTTATTGCTAGAAAAGGAAATGTAAGAAAAAAAATTGCTAAATAGGAGAAGGTTGCAGAATTTACTCTCTGGGCTGTGGTTGCAGTTTTGTTTTGTTGTCCTTTCTCCCATGGGAATTTAAAGAATAATGCAAATGAAATCTAAATAAAATAAAATAAAATGGTTTACTCAGTTCCAATTATTTTCCCTTCTCTGAATTTTTTCATTATTCATGCACACAACTTCCTTTTGCCTCTTTGTCTTATGGCCCCATGATTTTTTTGACCTGTCTGAAGCCACCCCAGTTTACCAGAAAGATAAATTCTATCCTCACTTGGAATATCTCTTTTTGAGGCTGTCTGTAAAATAGATTACTACATCTTGTATGAATATTATCAGGGTAAGATGAGAAATAGCTGTTTCTTTACACTGCCTGCTCCCGAAAGCAAGCCTTACTGGTTCCTAAAGAGAAGGCTCCCAGCAGTGTCTGCTTTCTGTAGGATGGTTCCTTTGTCTTATTTAGGAAAAACTTGTCTAAGAAAAAGTCAGTCTTTCCTGTGGTCTCCAGAGATGCCCATCTTCCTCCAGTGACTGCATTACTAACAAATACTTTATTTTCGTAGAATAGACCCTAAATATGAAGTCAGGCATCTGCAAGGACCATAGAGATAGTACTTGAGTTGAACATCTAATGAAACACAAGTAACTAATAGGCAGTGCTACCAAATAAACATCCCAACATATCTACAGATATCTAAATTAAACTTTCGAGAAAGGATTTCCAGCACTTCTTACTACAGAATAATTTTTATTTAAATTATTTTCAGACTATTTTTAGAAAGCTCCCAGTTTTAGAAAACCCACTCTGTAATAGACAGAGGGCTTTGCTTTTGTAATGCAAACATATACAGAATAAATGAATAAAGTAAAACAGGTAGCGGGAATTGGTATTTACCTAACAATTAATGAAACTTTTAATTCAGCATGGATACTGTGCTCTTTTATGTAAGCTGGTGAGTTGTTTGTCACCATTTACTGAATTTGTTGCATTACGAACAGAGACAATTTTTCTTGCATGCTACTTTGGGATCAAAGCAATGACTCACAAGCACTGTTTGTCTGTTTGCGACAACAAGTCTTTGTACCAATATTCTTACTGAAGATATCAGAGCTCCCAACAGGATGCAGAATTTTTTATGGTGCCTTTTTCATTCCCTAACTATTTCATGGCAGGTCACCAAATATGTTTCTAAGTGGGTCATTCAGCCCATTCACACTTTTAAATTTTTTTCCCCTATTTTTATCCAAGATTTTTAATCATGTTAATATCCTCCTGAGAAAGAGCTGAAGAGACATATATCAGTGCAGATATATTTTCTGTGTTGTTTAATACCAAAGCATAGTGTCTCAGAATGAAGACTAGAAATTAAGAAAATACCCAACCTCCTGGATGAAGTACAGCATATCTTTAATGTTTGTGTGTTCTGAAATATTTAATATACACATACACAAACACACAAACCCACACACATATTCAAAATATCCCCCAAAAAGCATAAATTTCAATATAAAAAAATCTTCATTACAATGAGAAGATAGATGGATACAAGGCTCTTCATTTTCATAGGCTGATTTGAGAGTTTTTACTTCCTTGTTAGTGCACCATAATTATTGCTTCCAGGGTCTTAAACTTTAGATCATTTCCATTCCATTTAACAGAATTTCTGAGCTACACAGAGAGATAGAAATCTGAAAGTGTCAATTTCCAAGTTTCCTCGTACTTCCAGGCTCACAACTTCCTGGCATCATAATTTGGATGTAAAAAAAAAAATCTTGTTTACACCAAATTTTAGAAGCTAAGACACAGTTCTCATCAATAGAAATAGATGGTGTGAAATTGGGTTAAAAAAAACCTCCAAGAGATCTTTTTTTTGACAGCTTAATATCAAGGGATTTTATCTTAAATTACCAGACGTCTGTGTCAGTCTTTCTTCTGCTATTGCTCAGATAGTTAAGGTTGCAACAAGTACAAGTGCATATGTCACTACTGCTTTGCTCTTCTTGTAAAGGAACTGATTGAAAATACGTGGCAGAGACATACAGCTGTGTATAAATGCTTTCTAGTCAAACTAGCCTCTGCTGACTGTAGGTCTACAGAGCAATTTCTGTGGTAGGGTTACTTTTATCTCACTCTCCTCTGTCTTCTCTTCACCTCTTAATCTCTTCCCAATGTTTTGGTTTTTGGTTTGGGTTTTTTTTTTCATTTATTTGATTTTGTTTGGTTTTGTTTATGTTTCATGTCATGGTACTTTATTGGTGCCCTGACTCTGAGAGTAATAAAGTAGACTTATCCTTATTTTGCAAATGAAGAAACTGGAGTAGAGAAACTGAAAACCCAAGAAACAGAGAAAAACACTTTTAGAATTAATAATGGAATAAAGAAGTACATGGCTTCCAGTTCTTATTCAGCATGCTGTAAAACAAATGTTTTCATCAAGGATCTGAAAGTAAATAGAAAATCACAGATGATAAATCTTACAGATGAGTGATCTAAAGGGGATAAAACACCCAGGCAGCATGCTACAAATACACTTAGTATTCTGTTCCTTTTCCTTCAAACAAAAATTCTTTATCCAGAGCAAAGCACAGACTTATACAGGAGCACGGAATGGAAGCCATAGCTTTGGAATGTATGTGAACAGAGGAGCAATGGGCAGTAACCTACAAATCAATGACTAGCAAAGCCCCAGGGGTTTGGGGATTTTTTTAGAGCAACTGAAGAGAAGATTCCAGTGTGATAAACTGATGCTATCTTTGGATATTTAAGGAGGAAGCAGTTTGTAAGAAAAGAGAGATGACTTCATCCCTGTGAAGAACACTGCAATCCATTCTGAGGTTTTTATTTTAAGAGATTAACAGTGTGAATAAAGGATAGGCCAAAAAATGCAGGACTTTAGGAGAAGAGAAAAAACAATAGGATTCATCTCTCTTAGTTTCATATGTTGTCAGTGTAGAGAACTGAGTTAGATCTCTATGTCTCTCTTTAAACTTAAGGGTAACTACATTTAAGGCATACACATATAATCAAATTCCATTCTTTAGACTTTGGAGCCCAGGTGTGCTGAGGTTTTGCGAAAAGATTGAAATAGAACTTAATTGCAATATAAAAATATCTTTATGATCACAAAACTCTCACTTACTTGGCAAGGAAAAGTCTCAAAAACAACAACAAAAAGGCAGTAAGCTAAACTGAGACAAATTCAAATGAGATATAAACATGAAGGGTTTTTTAAAAAGAGCAAGTACTGTTGATACTTTAATCTAAAGGTGAGTGCATGATGTTGGTACAACCCTTCTAAGAATACATCTAGTAGCATAAAATTTAAATGACTAATTATTTTATTTCACAAAACATACCTCTGCTGAGGTACTGAAAGGCAACTTTCTGTTGTGGCTATACTATCACATTTTCAACACACAGAGATTATCTTTCAATCCACCAATAGAGAAGGGAACTGAAGTTTATGCTCTAGTCTAGGACCAAGAGATGATTCATTTTAAATTGCTGCAGACCCATTAAAAATTACATGTAAGCCCCTATGTACAACTACTGAATGGTATAGCTAACTATGAACCCACCAGCAGCAGTTAGTGGGGAATGTCCTTATAGAGTGAGAATTATATTGGCAGCACTAAGCAAAGTTATAGCACAAGAAACCCTCATCAGATTTGACCCTTTCATTAAGTATTTCAATTTCATGCATTGATGAAAGCTTCTTTTCTTACAAGGAGTAATTCTTACTTCCATTCCATTTTTCTATTAATGTGCAACTATTTCATTTTGAATGTATATTTTTCCTGAACAAATTTTCCTTCCCTTCTACTACTGATTATACCAGAGGCCAGCCACTGGAATGTATTCAGTTCCGCTTCCAGAAACAGAGGCAGATGATCGTCACAATGTTGTGAATGGGTACTGCTGTTAGTCTATAATAAAACAGTGATTTTCATATGGCAACTTCTAATCACCTATGCAATAATAAGGGAACAATCTATCCATTCATCTTACCCTTGTTTAGAATGGCAGTTCAGCTTCTTCACACCATGGCACTAAATCAACAGTTCTATAAGAACTTGTGCTTCTCTCAAAATCTCTGAGATATGTTGCCTTTTCAATACAGCAACAAAAAGCCCAGTAATTCCATCTAGAATGAAAATGTTAGGTTGCATAACAAAGTGGATATTAGCTTTGCCTATGATTTCCTCTGAATGCATGCCACAGCTAACCCAGTTTTCCTCGTTTCTTTTTCAGGGATTCTGTGTTACTACAAGTGTAGCTGAGGATTACTTTCTTCTAATGGTGACTCAGTTTTTATACAAAATGAGTCAATGTTCTGAGAAATAAAGAGTAAAATTCATAGACTTAGTTTTTAACACATTTCAGGGTGATTGGGGGAGGGGGATAGAAGGCCATATTCCTTTCAAATCTGTAATTTTTATTAATAGAAACACTGTAACCCATTCCATATTACTACTGAGCCATGAATATACCAGAAATAATTTATTATATTATTCATATGCTATGAATGTTCATATTTATATGTTCCTCCTGCCACTGAGGAAAACAGAAATATTTTACACAAAAATTAACCCTTTGCTAGTAGATTTTTTGAGAAACAGAACTTAAAATATAAAAATAATAATTTAATTTAAACAAGGCACAATTATAAAGACAGGTAGACCACAAATGTAAATCACTGAAAAAAACTATGGTTCAAATCTATATGTTAAACTGGATTTCAGCTCTTCCAAAGAACAAAGGGATGTAGAGACATGTCATGGAATGAACTACAGAGAAAAAAGAATTAATTTTTAACCAGCATTTTCAGTGTCTAATTAATTAATTTCCAGACAACAGCACAGATTAATCTATCACAACTTTTAAGATGAGTAATTCATTGTAGAAATTACTTGATTTTTCCTACTTATTAATTAATGCCTCACAATGTTTGTGAAAAGGACATTGTCACAAGAATGCAAAGAAATTAAATTAAAACAGAGCACAAAACAAATAACAGATTAATTGGTGACTTAATAGGCCTCCAGTGTGAAAGAAAATAAAATGATGAAATGAAGGATTACCTTCACCTTTTTAGCTTAAATGAACTACAATAACTTGTTTGTTTGTTTGTTTTTAAGGCAGAGAACCTGTTTTAATTCCAGTCTTACAAATACTTATGAAAAAGGAGAGCTTTCCACATATGATTAGGTTTTCTGAAGTCAATGACCCCTCCCCATATTCTTAAATGCTTGCAAAATCAGCCTGCATGTCCTGTAGGAGCCATTTCCCAAAAGCAAAATCCTGTAGCAGCAAATTTAATGTTTACCATCTGTGAGGAAAACAGGTTTTATCTAAAAATACCAGAGTGTGATGCACTTTTCACTAGACAAGACTTTTTTCTATTACTTATTTCCCTGATTAGTCTAAAGCTAAATGAAGTGGAACTGTCTTTCCCAGTTGCAATCACATCTATATTACAGGAGGAACATCTCCCCCAAATGGCAGCCTGTTTATCAAAACAAAGGAGGGTTAACAAACGGCTCTTCTGGCAATAACCAAATCTATCAGACCTCAGGAGAAGCACCACAGCATAACATCCCTTTCAGAGTAAACTTTGCCAGTCTAAAAAGTTTCACAGGTAAGTAAATGACATCACAGGAATTAAAGAATGAGAATTAGTCCTAAGAAAATGACTGAAACTTGAAAGTTCATAAAAAGTAATGTTAGTATTAAATGAAAATTCCAAAGAAATACTGCAATCATAATATATCAATTAAAAACAGAGTAATATATATATGTATTATCTCTTACATAAGATGTATTTTACATTTGACATAAAGACATTTGTGATATTACTAAGTTGCCATGATCAGCTCTAAACAGAAGGGAGTCAATGGGAAAGGTCAGTATAAAATCAACAATTTGGAAGCAAACTCTGACAACAGAGAAATAACTGTAAATAAATCATGCAGAAATATTATTAGCAACACATTGAGGATTTTATACAGATCCCATTATAGATGATCCCTTCAAAATTCCAGGGAGAAATCCTTGCAAAATTACTCCTCATGAATGGTAAGCACCAATAAATTATTTATATTTCAGATCTGAGTTATGGGCAAGGGGGAGAACCTGGAAGAACTTCATCCGCAGCAGTATTAAAACACCACTTAAGTTACAAAATTTATAATTTTTAACCATTATTACTTCTTTTTTTATTCCTCTCAAAAGGATGCAGAAGTAAAGAATATATAAGATACTATAAACTGAACTTTGAGACAGCAGGCACTGTCATTGGACAGCTTTAAGTGGCCTTTCATGTGTATTTTTTCATCTCTCTCTCTCTCTCCCTCCTAGTTATTCCCATGAAAGGCTATTTTCTGAGTATTTCTAAAATGATCTAGGAAACCCTCTGTGTGAATAGCTTTATATTGAGAACGGAAAGAGATCTTGCTTCTTAAAGGATTAGGCCGTACCTGCACAGGGATTTCAAAAATAGCAGTTAGCCATTAATATTGATACTTACCTGCTTTAAATTATGTCCCTAGACTTCAGACAGATAAATTGAACAATTTGTGAGAGAAACTGTAATCATCCCTCCCTTACAGAAAAAGAAATGAGACATAATTGTGCACACCACAAAACTGAACTTTGGATCCTTATACACTTTTGCGAATAAATCCAAGATCAAGCCTAAGTCTGCAAATCTTTGGAAGTGAGCCCCATTCTCTTAAGCTTCACTGAAAGGGCACTCTTCAATGGCATAAATCCCACATCCATGCAAGTCCCTACAAAGATGCCCATTGACTCCAGAAGACTTGGATAAAATAAACAAAATAACAGATGCAGTAGTTTTCATTCAGGATAACTTAAAACAAATGAGAGTTTCATTTAAAACCGTGAATAAAAAAAAATTAGGGACCATAAGTACTAGTAATTTGGACTATACGTGGAGCCTACATAGAATTATCCATCAATAAGGAGTTATCATACAATTAGCACAGGAGTATTCTATTAAAACATGACATTAGAGCTTTAACAGACAATTCTATGGCCTTATGTAGAGCACTTAATATGTTAAATGTATCTTCAGCCATCAACAGAATACACAGGAGTAAAAAAAGCTAAGCATCATAAATCAAAATGTCAGTGTCAGTTCAAAGCCCCATAAATACTGGAAAAGTAATTCTTTGCCTTGAATATTGAAAAATGCGAGCCACTTCAAACTTTGAATATAGTTTTGATGTGTTTTCAGTCATTTTGGGAAGTACTTTTTATTTCCAACATTTTTAACATAGAGAGTGAAAATCAAATTGGAAATGTTATGTCTTTGATTGTTGTCTTTTTTTCAGATTTTTATCATCCTTTCCTGCTTATGACTTTTCTTATGCATACAGTCTGAACACACACACAGCAGCAAGCAACGAAGACACAGAGCTGAGTTCTCTTCTCTACAGTGGGCCTCAAAATAGTCAGAGTGATGAAAATGATGTGTCTACCTAAGCTCAAATGAAGGTATTAAGGTAATACAGGAGCTTAACCAAACTTAGAGACTTCAAGGAAGATTTTAAGAAAAGGATTTCTCTTCATCTAACTTTATGCAGGTAAAGGACCTTGCTGAATCTTATCATCTAGCTTTTCTTGTAGTCAGTCAATGGAAACTGCTTAATGACAGCTCTGCCTATATTTTTTTAGATGGGATAAGTGTTATTAGCCTTAGCTTTAGTTCTTCTGTGCTGCAGTTAACAGCAAGGGATAACTAATAGATGCTTAAAATTTCTGAAGTGTATGGTAGAGTGGAATGCAGTCATTTTATACTAAATTCTACAGCAGCTACACATACACGCATGAGTGCATATACACAAGTGCTGTATGAGCATCTGCAGTTATAAATGTAGAATTTATACAATGAGTTTTATACAGGATCTTCAGAGCTCTCACAAACTCCTGCACTGGCCAGTACAGACAGTACAGCCCGAAGGATTGGCAGTTGCAATATATATATATATACATATATATATATAAATTTTGAATGATGTACCCTTTCACATTCCCGTCTGCTATGCAAGAAAACAAGTGATAGAGTAGCATGCTGTATAATGAATGTTATAAAAAGATATTGTTTTCTTATCATCATGACTCTGTATGCAGGAATTGCTGAGTGTCCATACGATGCGTGGAAAAAGGAGAAAAGTAAAAATACAAGCAAAAAAAAAAAAATCTTGAGGACAACTGAAGTTCTTTGTATCATCTAAACAGCTGAGAAGCAAGAAGCTAAATATGCCTGCACAAAGATTGACTGGATATTGGTTATAAAGAACTCTTCAGTATCTCCTTCAAGACAGCTCCCTCTGCAGACCCATTACCCTGAGATAGGAATGGGGCTATTTCTTTACAGTTGTTGGTTTTTTTACCTTCACTTTAGATTTACTCTTCTTATACTGACACAAGTTGTCTCACTTATGAAGATGGGAATACAAACTTGTCCAAAAAAAATCTTCCATGCATTTCAAACCTGGAAATAAATTTTAATTCAAGAAATAGATGATTTTCTGAGATTGTTAGTAAATCTGCTGTGCTCAAGGCTAGAAAATTATTTATACTATGTACACAGGTCATTACCAGCAACATTTCTCATTCGAGTCTTAACTGACACTAGAGAATATTTATATACACACTTAAGAATAATGATATTTTTATGTCTATTCCATATCCACTATTAGAGGTCTTTAAGCTTGGAAGTAATTTTGTTCTTGCTCAATTTTCTCTGGTAAAAAATGCTCATTTCAATTCCCACTTTATTTGCAACCTAATCCCTCAAAAATATTAATGGTCAGATTATTTCTATATTTGACTGACTTTCACAGAAAAGAAAGCATTACCAATGTCCTCTGATTCACTGTAATATTGTGCTCTCAGGGTTACACAAACCTAGATTATACCAGAGATTAAATTAATGTAAAATTGGCAGGACTTTTAAAAAACATATTGTGGGAGATATTGTTGTATTCTTACATTATCTTTCTAAAACTATTTTTCCCCAGGAGACTCAGAAGCCTTCTAAAAATTATTAATTATTATATATTTTTCTGAATAAATGTATGCAAATAAGAGAAATAGCAAAGTCTTCCAGCTTCTTTTACTGTGGACTTGATTTCTTATAAAAATGAATTACTTGTAACTCTACAAGGAAAAAAAAAAGAATCCTTTAAACAGAGAAGAAAAATTACAACATGGGAAAGACTTACATTTATTAAATCGTTCATAAGTGAAAAAAAAAAGGACAAATCCTACTGTTATAAGAACAAAGAACTTGTATCTTTCCCTTTCCCAAAAACACATCATGTGATGGGTGAGGAACTAGTGCACAGGTTGGGCACAAGGTGTTATAGTGAACGGGGTGACATCAGACTGGTGACCTGTCACTAGCGGGGTTCCACAGGGCTCCATCCTTGACCCTGTGCTCAACATCTTCATGACTTGGATGCAGGACTGGAAGGGATACTAAGTAAGTTCACAGGCAATACAATACTGGGAGGAGGTGTTGACTCCCTCAAAGGCAGGGAGGGAGGTCCTGCAGAGAGTCTGGAACAAATTAGAGAGCTGGGCAATCATGAACCATAAAAAGTTCAACAAGAAAAGTGCTGGACTGTGCACTTGGGATGGAGCAACCCTGAATGTACAGGCTGAGGAATGAGATGGTGGAGAACTGTGCTGGAGAAAGGGACTTAAGGGTACTGATCAACAGAAAGTTAAATATGAATCAGCAGTGCCCCGGCAGCCAGGGAGGCCACCCGTGTCCTGGGGGGCATCAGGCACAGCATCACCAGCTGGGCAAGGAAGGGGATTGTCCCACTCTGCTCTGCACTGGGGCAGCCTCACCTTGAGGGCTGGGGGCAGCTTTGGGTGCCACAATTAAAGGAAGACATTAAATTATTAGAGAGTGTCCAAAGGAGGGCAACAAGGATGGTGAAAGGCCTTGAAGGGAAGGAAGAAGCTAATGTCACTGGGTCTGTTCACCCTGGAGGAGACTGAGGGGAGACCTCATTGCAGTTACAACTTCCTCATCAGGGGAGGCAGAGCGGCAGACACTGATCTCTGCTCTGTGGTGACCAGTGACAGGACCCAAGGGAATGGCCTGAAGTTGTGTCAAGGAAGGTTTAGGTTGGATATTAGAAAAAGGTTCTTCACCCTGAGGGTGGTTGGGCACTGGAACAGGCTCTCCAGGGAAGTGGTCACAGCACAGAGGCTGACAGAGTTCAAGAAGCATTTGGCAACACTCTTGGGTGCATGGTGTGACTCTTGGGGTGGTCCTGTGCAGGGCCAGGAGTTGAACTCCATGATCCTTGTGGGTCCCTTCCAACTCAGTAAATTCTGTGTGATTCTGTGTGATTTATCTTTCTTTACCTCTTGTTTTTTGTAATATGTTTATAAAATAGTATCTTGTTCTTTCTTCCTTTGTCAAGTATTGTTATGTGCCAGCAACACGGAGTCAGTTTTAGTGGAAGCCATGTTTTAGAAACATTTAAATAGCAAAGATTTAATATAGCACTGAAAATAAATTGATAAGCCATTTGAATCAAAACAGAAAATCACTTTTTTTTTGGTTTGGTTTGGCAACATGCAGTAGCTAGCTCACCTTTCCATTTATATTATTCCATTACATTCCTATGCTACTTAGGCATGATAATGATTGGTAGATCTACAAACAAGACACTACAGACACAGAAAAGACTGAAGACAAGAACTAGCTGAAACTGGTCAGAGCACAAGCAACTAAATCAAAGGCTGCACTGCATAGAGACTTCTCTTGAGGCAAGCTACCAAAGCTGTCTCCAGATATAAAGACATTAAACGACATTCTCCTTGGTCTTATGCTTGCTCCAAGAGAGCAAAGACCATAAAGAAGTCAGACTAGTAGAAGCAGGTATGGAGAAGCCAAATT
Source organism: Coloeus monedula (assembly GCF_965178545.1). Classification (NCBI taxonomy): domain Eukaryota; kingdom Metazoa; phylum Chordata; class Aves; order Passeriformes; family Corvidae; genus Coloeus; species Coloeus monedula. The sequence continues at coordinate 97,660,853 of NC_138783.1, forward strand.
TGGGGATGTAAATTACTAGCAGTTTTTGAATGAACTCTCTGTCGGTATTTTTGTAAATTTTCTGCCCCATTTTCATTTTTCTTAGCTGTCCATTCTTTAGCACATTCACCTCAGCTCTCGTCCTTTGTCTCTGCCTAGTTCTTATTTCTTTCTGCTAGATATCCTCCTAAGAATGACTTTTCTTCAAATAAATTATCATCCATTACTCCTTTGATCACCATGTACCTCTGCTATCCTCCTTTCATTAGACTGTGACTGCCTGTCATTTTTAAACTAAGATTTTAGGAGAGAGAAAGCCTAATGCTATGTGGCTGTGCATTTTCTAACAGGGCCAGGTGTCATTTCTGTAAATCCCATAGGAAGAAAATGTTATTAATCCTAAAGGCAAGTGCTACCTAAAGGGACCACAAATATCTGACACCACCAAAGGTTAGGCAGATTCCTTAGCATATATTCAGCCTACGTATTAGGATTACAGAAAAAACCCAACAACACCCATCCCAAAAAAACCCCCACTCAAATCCAAAAGGAAAACAAACAAAAAAATATCCATACACACAAAAAAAACCCAAAAAGCCCCCAACTAACCAAAACGATCAGACAAAAAAAACCCCAACCACAAACAAAAAAACCCACCCTCCAAAACCAAAGCCAAAACCAACAAAAAATTCCTGCTCAGAGAAACTACAGAAGAAAAGATTAGTCCCTCCATTTTTTCAAAAGGTTCTCAAATCAGTTCTGTAGTAACTATGAAACATGATATTGTCCATCATCCCTAAGAGTATTGTGAGTCAAAGTCTTATACAAAAGAATACAAAGCACAACAAGAAAGTAGAATTTTGGTCTTGGAAAATAGATCATATAAAACATGAATCTCTGACTGAATTATTAGAGGAATGCATACAGTAAAGTTTATAAAGTTCATACACAAAAAAGAATTGGACTTTCAAATCTGACAAAATATATAAAATATAGCATTTACAGCACTTACATTTCTGAAGATCAGTAGAATTTAATGATGTTTAGTGTTTGTGAGAAATAGCAATATGCTTTCCTGTGAATAGCTAGAATATATTGTGCATGAAGCTTGAATCTTTAAGATATCAAACTCATTTTTCTGTGATATGGAAATCTGTGTACCTAGCACCAAAATACTGCAGGGTAAGTAATACTATAATAGCATTAATAATAGTAGCAATAACACGATTTCAGTACATATTAACTAAAAACTAACTTCAGTAGATTTTAAGTAGGTTTTATTTAGTACACAGAGACATTTCATTGCTGTCTTCTGTCAGGTCAGACATTTACCCACAATGTTTATGCAAAATCATGCTGTTTATTTGACTTAGATGCTCAGAATCTTTTGATATGGTTATGAACGAATTTTATGTATTAAAACAATCAGTGGAAGACCTCTTTACATAAAATATTCTAGCGGGTTGGGGGGGAAGTAATATCCATATATCCATTTTAGCTGTTACTCTAATCCTGCAATTTTTTCATGTCACAGCCCAAAGAACCATTTTCAGTTTCCAAATAGTTTATTTGATCATTTTCATATATTGTGTCATTTTTTTTCAGTTATCACAACAGTAAATTACTCAGAACTGTTTTGAGTAGGTACATTGTCCAAAAGTTGAGATGAACTAATGCCTTTTCCTGGTCTTAAAATCAAGAATCGAACAAGGTTAGAAGGGAAAAAGGGATTTTATCTCTGTATTTATTTTAAGGATCCTTAGGTGCACACGTCCAGGTCAAATGCACTCCAATGCACACCGCAATGCACACCCACAATAGATTGGGTAGGTATAACATTATAAGTCTTACTAATTAGCATGTCTATCAAAAATTCCCCCACGAGAGGCTCGAGTGAGCCCCCCTCCCCAAGGAACCTTCCCCTGGATGGTTCCACCTTAGTTTACAGAATGTGTTCTGGAGAGGACCTTGGGGTCTGGGGCTTCTAAGATGTTTAGTCTCCTAACTTAACAAAATAAGTCTAAGAATGTAGTCTAAAACCCACTAAGAATACAAAAAGCTATAAAAAGGTATATAAAAGGGGTATAAAAGAAAAAGCAAAAAATGATCATGGCATCAGAATAATAAATACTCATGAGTCAAATTCTAAAGCCACACTTAAAAGTTCAAGAGTTCTGTTCAATGAAAATGGAAAATAGGTGTGAAAATGAGTGTGTAAACTGAAGATTTCTTCTTCATAGTGCTTAATATTTATTTTAATGACGGAGAAGCAGCATTTTCTTAGAACTGAATACACATCCACTTTAAGCTTAAGGGCAATTTAAAGCTTAAATACTTACTTATTTCAATGGGTACATTTCATTTGATTTCATACAGGAAAATTCCATCATTTTTAAAAATAAAATAGAAATTCTTCGTGATTCATGTTCACATATTCATAAAGAATTTATAGATGGCACAAAGGCCTTGTTGATATTTAGTGCTGTTTCTGAGGGGGAGAATCATGCAAGATTTCCATTTATGTAAAAGATGGAGGCTGTAGAGTAGCTCACTGTACATAATGATGAACAGCTGCGCTGACAAACTGCTCTGGTGGGACATTCCTGTACCAGGAAACAGCATTTTGCTGAATATTGCCAGCAGGTATTCTTCATGGATTCAAAGGCTCAGACCTACACCCTGTGTAGGTAAATTAGTGACTAATGTAATTATTAACAGTACTGGGGCTTTAGTTCATCATTCTGATAAATTGAAGGAGTCAATAACCTTGCATTCCTTGATAAATCTTGTAATATAAATGGCTAAAAATTTGGCCAAATTTTCTGCTGATGTAAATAGGTAGTATTTCAGCTGTATCAGTGTAGCTGTTTTATTTTACTTTGGCAGAGAATGCTGTTCCTTTTGCAATATCATAAGGCAAAATCCAAAGACAAGCCCAGTATACCAGTGCCAAGGTAATGGAGTAATAATGCAAAAAATAAAGGGGTCAGCTGGGGTAGAGTTGGTGGCAATAGTTGAGTCAGGGATCTTTTCAAAGCAACATAAATAATATGTGGATTTTGAAACAACATAATGGGACCTCTATATTCACATAAAGTGGAGTTCAAAATAATATTTTACAAAAAAACCCCACAAACCAAATAACAAAACCCAGGCAGATAGAGAGGGACATCTCTAGCATGCCAAGTAAATGTATTATAAGTATTTGATTTCTGTATTTTCCTGATATTTCCTAGAAAATGCCAGTCATTTAACAAAATCATCTTTCTGGGTCAAGCCATGCAATATATAATGAATTCAGTACCTCTGTCAGACTGAATTCCATCCTTCTAGTTCCATCCTCTGTAATCCATTGGATGAACTCATGGTCATCAATGAAAGCTGAGATGGATGTCAGAAAATAACAGACAAGCTCTCTCTCTCTCTCTCACTCTCAGTTATGCTGAACCACATAGAAACTGAAATCCCATTTCCTACACTCTTGAAGTGTCCCAAACATTAGGCCAAAAAGCATTCTAGAAAAAATCCTCCTTATAGAATTTGTTTCCCTGACACTAAGCTGAACAAATAGGAATGCAAGAGGCAGGAGGCAGTAAAAGAGACTCACTAGATCAAGAGAATGGAATAAACAGAGAATGTTCTAAGCAGCTCAAGTGTCTAATCCATTAGATTATATTTCTATCTAGGAATTAAAGTATTTAAAATCCACTGATGCACATTTTTAGCTGTGAAACAGACAGATTTGTGCACATCACTGTGGCTGATGTATTCTCCCATAAAAAAAAATTTGAAGTCTAAGTGGGCCAATCCACACAAGTCCCAAAATTATTCCTCAATAATAATCCTACCTAAGATTAAAGAGAAAACAAAATGATCACCCCAAATACTATCAATAGAGGCAAATTTTGAGAATTTTTGAAATATATTGCAATACAATTTTGAAATCAAATTGATGCCTTTTCCTGGTCAGAAATTCAAGAGTCAAACATGGTTAGAAGGGGAAAAGGGATTTTACCTTGGTATTTATTTTAAGGATCCTTAGGTGCACACATCCAGGTCATATGCATCGAGATGCACCCCACCGAGTCTGTCCCCCCAACATTGGGTATAACATTATAGGTTTTACTAATTAGCAGATCTATCAAAGATTCCCCAAGGAGAGGCTCAAGTGAGCCCCCCCTCCCCAAGGAACCTTCCCCTGGATGGTTCTATCTTGGTTTACAGAATGTGTTCTGGAGAGCACCTTGGGGTCTGGGGCACACTGATCCCTAGCTACGAAGCTTCTAAAATGTTTAGTCTCTTAGCTTGACAAACAAGTCCAAGAATGTAGGCAAAAAGCACTAGGAATACAGAAGTTGTAAAAAGGTATAACAGGGGTATAAAAGAAAAGGCAAAAATCTTCTTGGCATCCAAATATTATTTAGATCTTGCTAATCTATAATGTTCATGAAGGATATCTGAATCTTTAATATAGCTGAATACTTTTGCTGTCTAGACTGCATCTTTGCATTTTTATGGGAAAATGATGATCTAGCCAGAAATAAGAAAAAGGCTCAGAACTGAATTTCTTTACCACACAGTGATCATATTTCCTTTTATTTTACTCAAATTGGTTATTTACGTTGATATTATGGTCAGAATTATCAGTATCCTATCTCTGGATATTGAAAAAAACCCCATGAATTTGTTCACTCCAGTAATATCAAAGAATATTTATGTGTTCAGCACTTCATTAATTTAATATAAAAAATTCTAAATTCAATTGTCTTCATACCCAACCTTTAGGAAGGACAGTAAGATGTCCTGCTGGTTTCTGATGTGAAATAAAGAATGTAAGTGAGGTGCATTGTCAAAGTATTGCTCCAGACCACATGCATAATCAGGTTTAAGATGTAAAGAAACATAATAATGATGCAAAGAGAATCTTGGTCATGAAGATATCACTTTCAACATGCTCATACCATTTATAAGCACTCGTTGATCTCCTGTAAATTATGTTGGCTGCTTACATTGTTGTCAAGTTATTCCTGCAGACAAGGACTGATGTTGCAGATGTTTGGTATTGCCATATGTTTTGTACTTGTAGACAAAGATGAGGATTTCTTCAAAATCAGAAAAATTCAAAATTTCATTAATATGCCCCCAACATTAGCATTTAATGAAGACACTGATGCCTTTTTACCATTTCTTTCCCATTTTTTGACTGTCTTGAGACTATCTTAGCACATTAAATACTTTCATGGTAATGCTGTTTCTAGTTAGAGCGAAGTAAGTAGCAGTGAGGCTGTAAATGTCATCATTTGTAAATGCAGAGTGTCACCCATTTTCTCCAAGAATATAATGCACTTACATAACTCTCCTCCAGAAATCTTATGGGTAAAAAATAACTGCCTCATGACTGTGTACACATCTCAATAAATCGAGGTAACTATCTATCTTTATACAGAAAAATTCATAGAGATTTATCAATCAAAATTTAATTTCAGTCAAAAATATATGAGTTTTTTTTAAAGCAAACTGTTGTGGTTGAGATTCATAACTGCCTTCCATTTTAAAGGCTTGTTGTCTTGGTCTGCGTATCCATTAGAATTCAAAATATCTCCCCACTTGGAGAAAGGAGATAGAGTTTGAATGCAGTATATAGTAGATGAAGCCTATTAGAATAATTGAGGAGAAAGAATCCAAAGCATATTAAATCTATCACAGCAGCTTTTCTGGAAGAAACCGATTTATATATGTAGGTATTTTATAACTGAAATGATCACAGATGTGTGTGAAAACTAAAATTAGGTCTGTTAGACAAATTTCAGATTATTTAGGTACTGCAATATTCCATAGATTCCACTTTTATTTCTTTAAAACACTGCCTCGCACTTGAAGAACAAAAGAAATGATATGTCCTTTACATTACTCTAAGCTGCTATTTCCACCAGAAACTCCATTTTCTTCCCCACCGGGACATCAGAAGATAAATCAATTTTAGCAACTCCAGCAATTAAAAACTAGACTTAGGGGGTCAAATTAACTTACAAAGTAGATGACAAGCTAGAAGATTTTGTTTCTCTAGGGAAGATATTTATTTATTATGGGAATAAAACATGGACAAGCTGTTGTATATAGATATAGAATGCAAGTTTTTAAACTAGTCACAAGGTAGATAAATAAGTGTTCCTGATCCTTTTTAGTCCACGTTTCATTTTTCATTCTGATTCTTCATTCCCTTCTTTTTCCTTGAGCTGCTCCAATATCTTATGCATCGAGTGTAACAGTTAAACTACTTTTTACACAAAAGCATTTTTGAGGTGACTTACACTAAAGTACCTAATGTCATCTGAAAGTCATGCACATAACATCTCAATGACAAACTGAAAATTGCTACATATTCATGACAAAATAGGAAAATGATGTCTTAGATACATAATTTTATTATTTTGTCTTGCCTTTAGATATCTTTTCAGGACCTTTCAGTAACAATGAAGATATTCTCCTCTGCTATACAAAGAGCTCTCTTGTTCATTGGTTTTACTGCTATAAATCCAACTGCCTACAAGATCATTATGTGAATAAGACGTAGCTGCTAGTGTGGTCATGCAAAAATAAACTCATCTTAATTTGTTGTTTTCAAAGTATATGAAATTTTATATTTTTTTTAATATTCTGTTTCTCTGGTATAATGGTTTTTTTTGACATATAATAATATAAATTGCCACCTTTGTAAGGACAAAAAATGAAACCCCAGTGATATGTACATATTTGTGTCCTATCTGTCCTGGATTTAGTCATGCTGAAGGAAACGGTGACTCAGTCACCCCATTCTGACAAGTCCTTTTTATTTGCATTTCATAACCAGGGAAACAGATTTTCTTTTTTTTTTTAAGGTCAGATGTCATACACTGGCGCCTCATCTTCTGCTGTCAAAACAGCTGTCAGGTCTCCTCCATGTTTCAGAATTGAGGTGCAGTGTTCCCATTAAATATTGTGTACATTGCCCCCTCTGGGAATTGTGATTCCTTTTATTCAGCATGTCTTGCATTGTAAGTGACATCAGGGTGTGTGTCTCTATGACACTTCTATTTGGTGTTTCTCTAGATAATGTCATTTTTATCTCCAATATATCTATATTTCTTGTTAAAACTATTCCTTCCATTAACTCAGGGAAGAATACAAAGTTGAGAAGGCTGGTTAAGGGTATTGGATAATTGTTGTAAAACAAGATTCCACGTTTTTGGGAACCCCATTTTACTAGTGCTTACTAGACTAGCAAGTATTAAAAGGATAACTTTGCTGTAAAATAACTTACACAGTTTGTTTAATACGTTTGCATATTTTGCTAGTTTGGTTTGTTTTCTATTTAAAAATGATAAATTATTTAACAGAAACAGAAACCACTTACCCTGATAATAAAAACCAACTAATTCCAGAGACTGCATCCAAATGCATCAGAAGTAAATATGTTTTGATTCTACATTTGTCAACCCACATCCTTCTTCTCAGAGCTCCAAAAGTAAGAAAGTCTGTATTTCTAGTTTTTTTATTCAAGCATGTCAACAGTTCAACTTTGAAAATAAACAGACAGTATAAAGAATGCAAAAAGTATTATCTGAGTAATAAAATCACCTCATAACAAAAAACAGCAGAAAAAAAATTGTCTGTACCTATACTACAGTGCCAAGTAGTGACACAGCTCAGTTCACATCACAGACAAAACAAATATTCCATGCAGCAAATTACACTTTTTTTTTCTGCACATTTTCATATTTGACAATCCATCAAAACATGACTTACAGGATAAAAAAAAAAAAAAGCAGAACAAAAAAAAATATTATGTCTAAAACCCCAAAATAAGAAGATAACGTCTGAAATACTATTTTAATAGTAGCAAGAAATAGCACCTCCTTCCTGTACCCCAAGAAACCCATGAGTCATTTGCAATCCTTACTTACCCTTGTTGTGCCCATTACCCCTACAAAGAAACTGAAAAGCACTATCATGTCCAGTGACAAGACTGTGCTTTGAATTCCAGTACAAGCAAATTGCAATACCCTAAAAATTTCAGGTCTTTTGGAGTTGCCTAGACTGAGGATTTTTGTAGTTCAAATACTTCTACCATTACTTGAATGCTAAGTCAAAATTTTGGTTGCCATTACTTGAAAGTCACAGTGGTAGAAAAAGGGATTTTTTACTCTTTTTTTAACAGCTGTAGCTGGCAAGCTTCTTACTATTTTTGAATTCCATTGAACATGTTAAAAATATCCTCTTTTTTAAATAAACATTCTGACTACTCGTTCAATATAATCAGCTTTATCTACTGTAATTATGAATTTCTTAATAAGTTTCTGTAAGACTTCTTAAAAGTCAGTTGATATAATTTTAACTGCTTTTCATTTCCTCCCAATTAAAAAGGTTAGGGTATGTTTTTTAATTTATTTTAATTTATTTTTAAAGTGGTACTCTTTTCACTCCCGTTAATTTTTTAAAACCCTTCAGGAAATAAAAATTCACTAGAACTGAGGTCATGTTTTAATTCATGACAGACAAACTTCAAACAAGCCTTTTATTTTTTTTTTTTAAGCTATTATCTGACTGCGAAGGGTCACTTTTTAGATCACTGGCTCCTAGAAGCTTTGAAGACTGGTTTTGGGTCAGGTTTTTTGTTTGCTTCTTTGTTTCTTTGTTTTTCCTCTTGCTTCCTGAAGATGGTAGAGTTATCCTAAAAACACATTTGTACTTATGGCAGCTGTATAGAAGACATTGTTTTAGAAAATTCATTGGTTCTTAAACATGCTAAATATTTTTTCACAACTGACAGTAATGGTATATCTCTTTCACTAGAAATTTTATGATGCTAGGCAAACCTTACCTTCTACTGCTAATTTCATGTAAACTATATATTCCTAAAAGTCTCATTAAAATAAAAAGCAAAATGAAACAACAGTTTTATAGAGTGTATTTGACTGTACTAAAGCAAAATAATTACATTTTTAACATTAATTCATGTTGAAATGACAGGACTGAAAAGGAATAAACAAACTTGTAGAACACTATTACTACTTAAGTTTGAATTATTAAAAAGCATGCACAAAAACTCCCTGAAATTAACTTCAAAACACCGCAAATGTTGTAAACAGACAATAGATTAGACTCAGGAGAACATTTTGTGAACATCAGCAGAAAACTTTCCATGATACTATAACTTTAAATCATTTTTCATGGCAAAAACAGTAAGGAAAGAATGTGATTCTAAAGAATGTCACAATATTTAAGTGGGATATTATTTGTGAATACAAGGAAGGATTTGCCAAAAAAATATAGTTTACATCACAGAATTACAGAATGGTGGGGATACAAAGGTACCTCTGGAGATCATCTAGGCCAACCCCCCTCCTTAAGCAGGTTCATGTGGAGCAGTCTTCAATCCACCTCACTGTCCACTCATCCCACCCATGCTTCTTGATCTTACCCATGAGGATGTTATGGGAGACAGTGTCAAATGCCCTTCAGAGGTCAAAGCAGACAACATCTACTGTTTTCCCCAGGAATCTATCTCCCTCAGATATCTGAGCTGCCAAGAATTTACTTGCAGTAAGTTTAGAGAAGAAGGCAGTTCTAGTTTAACCCCTTCTTAATTAATTGCTTGAAATTAAACAGATTTATTTTATCTACCTCTACTATGAGGAGAGGATAATATAGATAGACATCCAAGTTGCGTAAGTTCCCAGTCTACTTAATGAGATTAGCTGCCAACTACACTTCCCCTCCCAAGTCCCCAAGAGGTGACACTGTTGCCTCATGTAGAAAGTATTCCAGTGTCATCAATTCAAGCTTGTAGATACAGGTAGCATCATTATATATTTGAGTAAAAATATTTTTAATCAGGAACTGTTAAAAAAAGGTTTGAAAATTGGTCATTTTGGGAATCACGTGGAGTAATATTAAAGACCAGATGTTCTGTCAGAATTAAAAGGCTCTGAGAATTTTTTTTCCATTTCATGCTCATGATTTCTTATTTAAATTTTGGGCAGGTAGACTGCTAGCTCCATTGTCAAATTATTTAATAACCAATATCTATTAATTCTGGTTTAAAATCACTTTCAAAGACAGGAGGTGTAGACTTCTTTCTTTAATTTAATGTCTTAGGTCATTTTCACAGATTCTGAAAGGTGATCCAGTCTACCCATGTCAGATATGAGCCTTAACCACCAAGTATAGGAAATACTAAGGAATGCTATTTACTTCAGTCTAAGGTAGAAGTAAATGAAGTAAAACAAAGCAGTGATTTCAGAAAATGCAAAGGTGACACCATGTTTCCAGAAGTGTCTTACCCACCATGACACATTAAACTCTTGCACAGGACTCTCCACTTTTTCATGGAAAACAAAGTTTCATCAAGCTGAGAAAAGATGCAGCTGAGAATATGAGAAAAGGAAGAGTAGGCAAAAATTTAGGATAAAAAAAAGCAGAAACACACCTCAGCAGAGAATTGCTGGTTACTTTTTCCACAGTGTTCAGCACAGGTGATGACCCCAGTTTCCCTCTTCTGAAGTAAGTACTTGAACCATCAAACTATTATCCACCACAACAACCAGGTCAAAAGAAGCTAGTTATAGTCCTGACATTGCCTGGCTTCTGAGGTCTCCCAAGAGATTTGTGTTCTCAGATCTTTATCCAAAACCTGCCTGTATTGTATCTCAGAGCAATAGGTAGGTAAGGAGGTGACATTCCACCAAGCCCCTCAACCTCCAATTAATCTTAGGTTTTGTGGTTATTCTTTCCTTCTGTTCTTTCTCACAACCTGTCTTGTTTGCAGTAAAGAAAGCAGCTGCTGTGAGTTTAAGCTCGCTCGGGGCTGGAGGTGGTTAGTTTTATTCAGTGGTTTGCTTACTCAGTATATTTTTCAGCTTCTGTTTTTTCTATAACCATGCATGTTCCCAAGCACTGAAAATATAAAAATATTTTTTTTATTTAGGGCTACTTGACCTTTAGAGACTTAGGCCTTCCTTTTTGACCCTTTCATATCATGAGTCTAGATAGACTTGAACCAGACAAATATTCTAAATCAAAGAATCAAAGGATACATCAAAAAAGGTTTTATGTTTCATGTTTACATCTTTCAATAAAACAGTGATAAAACATAGATGCTGTGTAACTTTTTAATAGAGTGATCTTTCAAAACATTAGGTAAAAGCAGGCCAATTTCTGATAACACCAACTAAAAAAAAAGGAAGTATGCAATGGCAAAAAATATCAACCTACCTACATGAAAAAAAAAATTGAATTGAAAAGTTGTTTCAACTCAATTTTGCAGCAATCCCTTGCAGGTTTAAAAGTAGATCTTTACAAAACACTAAAATGGCTCTCTGGATGAATGAATCTTCCATAATTGCATCTGTGGAATTAGAGGCTGTTTAGGTTTGGGTTTTTTTTCCTTTTTTTCTAACAGTGAATTCCCAGCATTTATTTTACGGATATAGATGTTAATGAGACTGAAGTAGACGGGAAACATTTTGCTGGATCAGACCCAACTGCTCAGCACCTTACAGAACCAGGTGACAAATTAATTTATTTGCTTATTGAGCCTATAATTTTGAAAAGAAAAGCTTTATATCTTTACGTGTAGATCATCTAGTCATATTCTCTGACATAGCTGACTATGAAACAGCCTTGGAGAGAAAAAGAGAACAATTTTCCTTATGTATATTCTTGTGTTTACAATACCAAACATTTCTTGGGCCCTGCCAAGCCCAACTGTCAGTTCTAACTCCTGTGTGGCACCATTCTTTTCCTTTTGATTAAGTTGTTATAGAGCTGTTGACATTTTTTAGTATTTAAAAGAAATAAAATAATATAATACAATCTCAGAAGTTCAGTGTATTTTAGACCAAGTCATTATTTTTTGGACAGGAGTTTTGCTTCCAGTTACTAATTTAAAATATTTTTCTGCAATTATCTCACTACATTTTCTGTTGTCTCCATTCTTTTTTAGTGGTTTGTACCCAGCATAGCTGCAAGAGAAATACACAAGCCCATATAAATGTTGGCAGTATCTTTCACTGCATTTTTATGCATAATCCTTCTCCCTCACTTAAACAATTCTTAGCTCTTACAAAAATCCCCAACAAAACAAACCCGCTAAAAAACCCATACAAAGGAACCCCAAAGAAACAAAATATTGTTATCTTTTAAAGCACTTTTTAAAAGAAGGGTGCTTGATTTCTTTTTAAGTAAATCAAATAAATTTAAGTATTTCTGTAAGGAACATAGTCTTTTTTGTTTTCCTAGTACAGTCAGTGAGATTTGAGAGCTCTCCTAGAGGAAACTTCACCTGAACCGGGCTCCTGCTCTGGAGCACTCCCTGAAGGAGTCTCTTTTCCTTGCTAAATACTTACTTATTACAGAGCCTGCTGAGAAAAGGCTTCTGCTTACTTCACACCCTCACTGTTTTCCAGTCAGCCCCTGGCTATAAAGCTGCTGAAAGCCATAAAAGGCATCTAAAAATGAATCATGATTCATGTTCTTGGAAACACCAACAGCTCTCATTTTATGGGAGTACTATTGTTCGTACTTCAACCCTTTGGGAGACATAAAGAATAGAAAGACTTTCTAGTAGAACCTTAGATGTATCCATAGAGAAAGTAAAAATAAAAAAGGATGGGGTTTTTTTTCAGCAGCCATTTAAGGGCTCAGGACCCACCTATAACTCACCTGTCCTCTGTCCTGTCAGCAACCTCTTCCATGTAGTGTTGTTCCTAACTTCAGTTGTGAGACCCAAGACCTCAGTCATAGTTCATTCACATCTACCATCTCCTTTATTTTAAAGGACAAGGTGCCATTAAGTATCTTTAACATGTACTTCTCCTTGGATTATGTTAGATTACTCTTCTGCTGTTAGTTCCACTCAGTGAGATATGACCAATCCTTCACTCTCTAGCATGGAGATCAGCTCATGTGGTTATCTATGTGAATAAAGCATCTTGGATACACAACAGAGTACATTCTTCACGGCAAGATAAAGGGATAAATTATATTTTCTACTAAATGAAGGAAAATTGTAAGAAACATGTCATTTTACTTCTTTCTTTTTAAGCTCTAATATTCAAACAACCACAGTCAATATTCATAGCACTGAAGAAGACTCAAATAACCAACTTTTCTCTTTGTGTTTATATAGCATGTGTTCTCACTGGTAACTATTTAGTGTAGTTTGTTGCGTTTGAAGGCTTGGATTAGATTTTAGGACATAATCTGCACTCAGTAAGTAAGGCTCAATAAACATTAGACCAGAATCTAATGTATCAATTCAATACATTAAATATATAGAGATTTTGAAAAGGACATTTCTTCACTGTATTTAGACGCAATTCTCTTCAATTTGATCATGAAGACATTAATGAACAAACGAGCGTGTATCAAGTTCTTATTCAAGCATCACGAACCACTACTTTGAATAGTCAGGGCTTAGTATAAACACAGCTGCAATAGTTTTTTGTTTCTCTGTTCCATGACTATAAAAAAGTTCTGTCTTCTAAAGGCACCACTGAAATCCCTACTTCTTCCCCCCCCCTAAAAAATGTGCAGTTTGATCCTTCAACTTTGTGTTAGCATTTACATGGGAAAAAAAAAAAACAACCTCCCAAAATTCAGAAGATAAGGTAGTTTATGGCAAAAAAAAAAAATGCAGAACTATTCAGAATGTGCTTAGAATGCTTTTTAAAATGCTTAAAATATGCTAATGCACTGATCTTTTGTACACCAGGCAGTATATAGAACTGGTTTTCATCAATAAGTCTACTTGTTAATACCAGTGAGGAATGTACTGATTCTCCCTGCAAGAGACACTGCTCTTCAGAAACAGGCAATTGTTTTTCCTCTATTGGTTTTCAAGGTCTTTGACAAGACTTTCTTCTCTATGAGTAAATAAATGTATGTTATTTCAGTCGATTCCAAAATAATGACCATGGTATTTGTAAAAATTACATATCTGCATACAGAAGGTAGGCAGAGAAATAAAGAAGTGAAATTTGAGCCCAACAAACTGGGTAGATAAGGATTAGAATCACTCAAGAAAAAATATTACTACTGAGAAGCATACATAAAAATTCCATTTTCCACATTCGTGCAACACCTAGAACTTGCTTACACAATATCTAGATTTAGTTTTAATATTCTTATCTGAAAAATGTTCAGGAGAATTCAGAACAGATGATTCTAAAAAAAAACATAAGTACCATTTAAAACAATGTAATTAGACAATGGAAAATAAGGAAATCTCTCAAACATAACTAAACACTAGTACAGGCATTATTTTAGAAAAGTTAATACAGAAGAAAATATATGCATGTATAATGTGTTGTTATTTATTTATTCCTTCCTTTAAGAAAGCTGTTTTGAAAGAAAATAGTATTTATTTATTTTTAATGGGCTCTTTGTTCTTGGCACAAACTATGGTTTTCCAGATCAGACTATTTTCTAAACACACGAGGTTGTCAATCACATCACAAGGTCTTTTACTGGGCAAGTTAGATGTCAACTTAGTGATAGCCACATGCACAATACCTCTATCACAGATTTTTAGCCTTCCCTTCAGTGTACACTTACAGCTTCCATTCAGATATTCTTGTTGCTCAGCCTCTGTCATATAAAAGCACTGAGGTTTTAAATAATTAAGCAGTTACAAAAAAACCCAATAGGAGGCAATATGCATAGGAACTTAAAGGGCATGATATTAAAAAATAAGTTTAAAAAGTATAAATACTTAATAACTAACAATTGGAGGTCCTTTCATCTTAAGCCTCATGACCAAATTCAGATTCTATTCAACATGATGGTTATCTAGTTCAGATTTGGTTGTGTCTGCATTTTCTTTACCTGGCATCTGAGTATTTGCTCTGCTCCTGGCATTCAAGTTTGCTCTTTCCCACTTTACTTGTAATTAAATTAATTAATATTGTCAGAAGCCAATCATCCTGTTGAACATAACTGTTCAGCCAGTCCATGTGCAAAAAACACAGCGAGCTTCAGAAAATGATTATAGCACAATGTGCAATCAGACCTTGAAACCATGTCAAAGGTAACCTTCAGCCCTTTTTCCCTTAGGCAGTATTCAAGAAACGTCTGATGCTCACATATATTAAACAGTCAGTTCTGTCTAACAGGGTTTGAATGTGATTCCTAGGTTACCAGGAAGAACAAAGATACATGGTATAAATAGGAGGAATACATGAAAGGGATCAACTTAAGGAAATATGACATTTCATGTCCCTGCATCAATGGGTCAAAGATTACTGCTTTATATGGCATAGGAGGTAGAATACACCAAGAGGAGCTAACGGATGAAAATATCTGCAACTTTTTAAATTTTCTTTTTTGTTTTGCACTGCAACTGGTATATCCACTATTTAACATGGTCTGAGTATTACTTTGAAAACACTACACGGAGTAAATATATGCACTGAAATAAAGTAAGGTATAGTCAAGTCTACAGAAAAAGAAATCAAACTGTTTCAAGGATATCTTTTCATTTTCTGCAAGCTTTACATCCATGGTCATTTTGATTGCATTTGAGTAAGCATCTTTTCAGGGATGTGCACAACCTACCTGGCACCATTAGAAGACATAAGAAATATAACAAAGTTACACCAGTATCTTTCAGAAAAAGTCATAGAAGCAGCAGATGATCAAAGAATCTGATGAACACATTTCAGCTCACTTCTGTGTCAAAGAACTACCTTTCCACAAACATGGGTTGCACAGTTTCTGATGCTGTCATGCTTATTTTTAGAAATTTATATTTATTATATTGGAAGCATCTGAGAATGGGACTCTGATCTATTCCTTTTATGGTTTTTCTAAATTTCAGGCTGCAAAACACCGTTCCTATTCTCTTGCATATGCCAGTTCTTATGCTTATGCAGCCATAAGTAAAATGGATTGATGCCTTTTCCTGGTCTTAAAATCAAGAGTCAAACACGGTTCGAAGGGGAAAAGGGATTTTACCTTGGTATTTATTTTAAGGATCCTTAGGTGTACACATCCAGGTCATATGCATCGAGATGCACCCTGCTGAATCTATCTCTGTGTCCGTGTCTCTCCTTTTTCCCCCCCCAACACCGGGTATAACATTATAGGTTTTACTAATTAGCATATCTATCAAAGATTCCCCAATGAGAGGCTCAAGTGAGCCCCCCCCTCCCCAGGGAACCTTCCCCTGGATGGTTCTATCTTGGTTTACAGAATGTGTTATGGAGAGGACCTTGGGGTCTGGGGCACACTGATCCCTAACTACAAAGCTTCTAAAATGTTTAGTCTCTTAGCTTAACAAACAAGTCCAAGAATGTAGGCAAAAAGCACTAGGAATACAGAAGCTGTAAAAAGGTATAACGGGTATAAAAGAAAAGGCAAAAAATCTTCATGGCATCAGATGAGTTTGCTGAAGTCTACAACTATGACCTGCAGAAACTGCTTCAAATCAGATCTGTGAAATGCTTTCCCTCAGTCCAGAGCTGCGTGTTTTCTAGAACGGATTAAAGGAAAGAACTTTACCTCTGATTTACTCATCACACAGTTCAAGGCAAGTTCTCCCAGATTCCTATCCTGTGTCCTTATCTATCATTAAAAGAGAAATGGGAGAAGGAAAAATTCAGTGATCAAAGGTTGTTTCAGGGCTTTCAAAGTCAGCAAACACTTAATATGATCTGAAATTTCCAGAAAAAGCCATGACCAAGCTACAACTCTAATTAAAGATGAATACAACAACAATAAAAAATAATATGGACAGAGCAATTACTATTTGAAATTGCTATTGTTGAAAGAATTGAGAATCAGGAGTTATGACTTTATACAAGACCTCAATCTTACACTTCAGGCTGGAGGAAGCATTTTTGTGTTTTTTTTTTTCCCCCTGAGCAAAACAGTGAATAGTGTTAAATAAATTCCTTAAGTACTCATCATTTTGGTTAATTCCAAATAGGGAATAGTTGTCGGGATTCAGTAATTTCTTGGTTTTACAAGATAACAAATTGTTATCTTTGCACTAGTCTTAGATGCTTCAATACTTAAAGTGCTAGTTTAAGGAGGAAAACTATTTTACAGGACAGAAAAGAGTCAGTGCCCTAGGGAAATATCCATGCAAGAAGAAATTTCTTGTAACAGCTGCTCTTAGAAATGTTTGACCTTATTTCAACTGTAGCAAAAATTAGGGAACTGTGTAAAACTGAAAAAAAAAGTGTAAAAGTAGCATAGGAAGAAATTAACATTCCGCTCAATAGTTCTCCCTTTCTTCTCTGTTATCTTGGCTGTTAGAATCATCATTATTTTAAAGGCCAGTATTTTAATAATCACTGTATCTGCAAACCACACATTCTGCTTAGCAATATTATCTTATTTTGAAAGATAAAAATTTAAAAGATGCCACAATTTAGGATCACAAGAGATAAAAAGAAGCTAGGTTCCTTTTTTAACTAGTCTCTATTTTCCTAAAGCCATTTGCTTTTATATACATCAGAGGATGTTCATTAAGAAATGGCATAATTCACACCTGCAATTTCTCCAAAACTTGTATTTTCTTAATTTAAAAAATGTATGATTGTTTAAAGTAATAAAGGCTTATTATTTAAAAGGGGCAATATTTATCTATTTCTCACTAATTTTGTGAAAAAAAATTTCAGAGTCAGATAAGCACCCATTTTATACATAACAGTTTGAACAAGAAACTACGTAGATTCAAGAAAATACTTAGTTTTCTTTTTAGTAAGTAAGTGAAAAGGATGGGAGAAAGGCAGAGAAAGATTAAAATATTTCCATTTGTATTAAAAGAGTATATTTTCTTTGCTTGGCAAAAATTGAAAACTTATTAAACTAATTTCCTGTTGAATCAAATAATCCCATATGGCATAAAAGGTCACCTATGGATATATTAATTAAAACCAAAATAAATATATGTGTTGGTTTTGACTAGGATAGAGTGATTTTTTTTCACAGTGGCTGGTATGGGGCTGTGGTTTGGATTTGTGCTGAACAAGCATTGATAATATAGAGATGTTTTTGTTATTGCTGAGTGGTAGTTACGCAGAGCCAAGGCCTTTCCTGCTTTTTCTACTGCCACACTGGGGTGGAAGTTGGGGGTGCATGGGAGACTGGGAGGAGGCAGAGCCAGGACAGGTGACCCCAACTGAACAAAGGGATATTCCAAATCATATGACATCATGATAAGTATATAAAGTGGATGAAAGAAGGAGGAAAGAAGGAGGAAGGGGAAGGACATTTAGAATGATGGCATTTGTCTTCCCAAATAACTGTAACATATAATGGGTCCCTGCTCTCCTGGAGAAGGCTGAACACCTGCCTACCCATGGGAAGCACTGAATCAATTCCTTGTTTTGCTTTGCTTGTGTGTGTGGCTTCCTATTAAACTGTTGTTATCTGAACCCATGAGTTTTCTGTCTTTTACCCTTCCTGTTCTCTCCCTCCTCTTACAGGTACAGGAGTGAGTGAGTGGCTGACGGGGACTCGGTAGCTGGCTGGATGAAACCACAACATACTGAAATCCTTTTTTTCAAAGGGAATTGACTCTGCCCATATCTTTTGTGTTGATCATGTAGAAGGTTTCTATAGCAGCTGTTTTCAAATAGTCATTACTTATTACAGAATGTACTAGCCCAGCATTCAAAGAATGACACTTGTATTCTTGAATTCCCCATTGATCTTCTGAATGTCTATGAAGTTATCACCTCTTGCTACTTCACTACTTCTGCTCACTTTCAACATGAGTACACACATATCGCTGTGAGGAAGCTCAGTAAACAGCTTTATCTAAGATGATGTAGTCTGATTCCTAATCCCCTGAGTGATGAACAAAGTTAACAGTTTTGCTTAAATAAACCACTTTAAACACTTTTTTGTCTTGAAGAGTAAACTCTATTTGAAGACATTTAATAGTATTCCATCTCAGAACCTCTGCAAAACAATAGAAGCAAATATGCAATAAGTTTTGAGGTGTCTAATGTTCAAAATTCTGAGTTTCCCCCTAAACTTTGGCTCCAATGTATTCAAGAAAACTAAAAATTAATTTTTATCTACAAGCACTGCTTCCTTTATATTTTTTTTTTGAAAGCTGAAGTTCTGACAGCACTTTCAGTACATCTCCCATATACTTTATTCCAAACTATTGTCTTGCATGCCTGGGCATGAGAGAGCAGTGCAACTTCCTACCCTTTAAAAGAATCTATGTATTCAGGATTCAATTTGCATGGACAAACTGCCTACAGTTCTTAAACCAATGTTTTGGCATGTTCTGTAAATTTTGTAAAATGTCTCAATTGCTAAAGTACAGGTAGTTGCTTACAGGCAACATAACCAAATTTGTTTAACATCTGCCAGTCAGACTTGCCACATGCAGGATGTCATAAGTGATTTTGATTGATTTTGATTGATTATTCTATTTCAGGGAAATATCAAGAAACATAAACCAGGAAAAATGTAAAACAATCATTTAGAATACAAACTTACAACACACTGAATTGGATGTAGTTTTTTGAATGCTGGTATAGTTCAAGACCATCCTGCAGATGTCCTTTACAAATTAAAAACATGGAAAGTCAGAAAATCACAATTTGCTTAGATACATGCTGAGTGTAACTTTTGCTATTGTACTCTTCAGTACAGGAACTTTCTCTAAACCTGTCTGCTTAAATCACATTTTTAACCAATGCTATGTGGTAGTGATCAGTGTGATTAACCAAAGACCCTGCTCAGAATTTTTTTATG
This sequence comes from Coloeus monedula, assembly GCF_965178545.1. Taxonomy (NCBI): domain Eukaryota; kingdom Metazoa; phylum Chordata; class Aves; order Passeriformes; family Corvidae; genus Coloeus; species Coloeus monedula. The sequence goes on from NC_138783.1 coordinate 97,680,593, forward strand.
CAGCTTTGTTTTTCCTATTAGCAACAGTAAGCATGTTTCCTTTTACCAAAAGGGAAGATGCTCAGTTCTTTCCTAAATAAAATATATTAAATTGTAAATACGTCAAACTGTATTTGACAACATCACTAGTTCCTATTTTCTCTGCCCTGCCAAGAAGAATTTGGGGATGCTGGTAGGTGAGAGACTGGACACGACCCAGAAATGTGTGCTTGCATCCCAGAAAGCAAATAATATCCTGGGCTGCATCAAAAGAAGCATGACCAGCAAGCTGAGGGAGGTGGTTTTGTCCCTATACTCTGGTCTCTGGTGACACCCCACCTGGAATCCCCAGCACAGGAAGGACATTGACCTGTTGGAGTGAATCCAGAGGAGGGCTGCAAAGTTGATCAGAGGGATGGAACACCTCTCCTATCAGGAAAAGCTAAGAGAATTTGGATTATTCATCCTGGGAAAGGGAAGGCTTCAGACTGACCTAATAGTTGCCTACAAGAAAGACAGAGAGGCACTGTTACAAGAGCATGAAGTGACAGGACAGGTGGGAACACTTTCAAACTGAGAGTAGGTTTAGATTAGATATTAGAAAAAAATTCTTTACTGAGGGTGGTGAAGGACTGCAACAGGTTGCCCAGAGAGGCTGTGAATGCCCCTTCCCTGGCAGTGTTCAAGGTCAGGTTGGATGGGGCTCTGAGTAAGCTGGTCTAGTGGGAGGTGTCCCTGCCTGTGGCAGAGGGGTTGGAACTAAATGATCTTTAAGGTGCCTTCCAACCCAGGCCATTCTATGAATCTACGACTATATGATTTTTCTGACCTTGTCTTCTATTTACTTCTTCTTATAAATAGAAAATTGCATCGGTGATTCATTAGAATTTCTAAAGCAGGATCTCTCTATATATTATTTCCCTAAGACATCAATTTCATTTCCCTTAGGCAGGGTATATCAAAGTCATGCATCCTGAGTACTGCCTTTGGAAAAAAAAAATAAAATGTGGAAAGGGTAAAATGTCACCAATTTAGAACTTCTGTGGTGACTGGTCTTTTTATGTTTCTAAATTTAATTCCTCTTCATTGAGATGACATAGAAGGTGTTTCCAGATATGAGAATTTTAATATATTCTCCTTTTAGGTACCATCTTTTGGCAGATACCAAGATGCAGGCAATTTGCCCTGGATGATTCAGCTATATAGCTAACTGATTACCAGACTGATATACTTCTTTGTTGGAGTGATTTTCTTCCTGTTATGATCTTTGCAAATGACTGATTCAAGTTATTAAAATAAAAGGAAGATCTTCTCTGCAGTAAGAGAAGATATTGTGTTTTAAGGAAAACAATCTGAAGGTGAAAACTGGATACCTTAAATTGAAAGGCAAAAGTCCTATTGATTTAAACAGCAGGAGGATTTCATCATGAATGTTAGAAAAGTTTGTCCCATAGGTTATTGAATATATTGAATGCAGTTATGAAGAGGAAATAGTAGTTCAAGGTCTGTGTTACTTTAGCAGGCATGCAAAATGGATTTTTTTCCTTCCCCATAAAGTTTCTCTTTCAGAAGACTGTATTTGAAGTAAATCTCTGGGATATTTTCTCATAAGTGTTGTCCATGTACATATGCTCTATGAAGGTTATAAGGGAGGCAAAGTATTTTTAATAAAAAACATTGCTTAGATAGATTTTTTTTTTTTTTTTAGATTTTTAAAGGTGCCTAAGAGATAAAACTTATTGAAAACTTAATTATATTTGTTGAAAAGTAGAAGGCTAGCTGGATTTTATTCCCTCTTATCAGCCACAGGCATGACTAGCTGGCTTTAGTAGGCACTATAAAGGCGTCAGTAAAATTAACTTGCATTTCAATTGAGCCTTGACTAGAATCACAGGAAAAAAATGAAGATATATATTGGGAGAAGATTAGCTGGAGAGCAGCCCTGCAGAAAGGGAGCTGGGGATGCTGGTCAGCAGCAGGCTCAGCAGGAGTCAGCAGGGTGCCTGGGCAGCCAAGAGGGCAAACCTCATCTGGGGTGTATCACCAGCTGCTCAAACTGGACAGTTATCCCATCTTATTCAGCCTCACCTTGAGTACTGTACAGTTCTGGGCCCCATAATTTAAGAATAATGTCAAAGTCCTTGAATCCATCCAGAGGACAGCATCAAAGCTGGTGTCAGGGCTCAAATATATGAGAGGATAGGTTTTTCACAAAGGCTTCATTTTGCTTTCCTCATAAAATCACCAAATAATTTAAATTCTGCACTTCTGAAAAACAGCAGAAACTTCCATGCACCAAGATAAGTGATTGAAATGGTTTTTTCTTTAAAAACAGATTTACAACATTTGAAAGTGAAGATAAGAGCATTTCAGAACAAAACAATCTTGAGTCTAGCATTGTAGAGACCATGCGCATACTTATAAGCAGATACAAAGTGCAATGAGCTCCTGGTCGTGGTTGTAAAGAAAAAAGTAATTATTCTCCTTTCACTCTACTGCTATGAAAAAACCAAACTTTTTTGTCAATCTGTAATCCACATTAACAAAAAAGAAAAGAGAAATCTTTTGCTTCTTTGAAAAGTCATCAATTGAAGCAATGTAATTTCTCCCAAGAGCAAGGGAAAAGTAAAGATGAAATTAGGACCTTATGAGTCATAGCTTCTTCTCTCTTCTATTTTGGGAGTACAACATCTGTAAGCTACCCTTTATTCAAGGATATTCAGAATTGAATTCCTTGTATTTTTATCAAGGACTAATCCAAGTCCTTGATTAAAAACAATTAACAATATAGGGCAGAATGTGTGTTTGATTGCTCCTACTTCCCCCAGTAAAATAAAAATGACGTAGAAAGTGTAAGATTTTTTTGGTTGCTGGCTTGGCTTGTTACCCCTCTGTCCAAGAAACAGGAGTCCTGTCTGTATTTTTTGATAAAAAGAAAATGATACAGACGTTAAGAAGCTTTACAGGCAAATCTCCTAGAAGTTTATAGTAACTAAGTCATCTGTATCAAAAACATAAAGCTTTGATTACAGTATTTCTCCTTGAAAGATTTGCAACAGAAGAAAAGTTTCACTGATTATGTCCTTCTGGGGACTAATACAATCCCACTGAAAGTATAAAGGCATTAATTATTTTTCATGATTAATTAGTCTCAATGTGGTACTTGGTTGTGGGCTAGACATTCTCTGTAAATCAATGTATTATTTGTTACCTTTTTATTTGGCTGAAATACTTTCTGATAGAAACTTAACTAGTCGTTATGGGTGAGATCATAACAGAGACATAAGGCAGTTAGGTACCTACTTGCTTTTAAAATATGGAAATATTTTCAAAGAGCACAAATATTTACAGTCAGACATAACTTGTTTTATATGGAACACAAGTGAAATGTGAAAAATCATACTTAAAAAATCGTTTCAAAAAGAGTCACACACCTAAGTAAATGTTAAACATTGATTTAACATTTCTAGCAGAAACGTAAGTATAAACTCATCATTACACTTACAGAGATTGGTTTTGTTTCTTTACATGTCTAAGATCTGACTTAATGCAAATTAAGATTGTATGAGTGAAGAAACTTAGGTACCTTCTGGTTTTATTCCTTTCTCTTAAATTCTTCTGAAGTATAACTATTTATTTTACCTTTTCCCAGATCCCAAAGTGGGGATACTTTATTTTAGGAAACATACATAATACAATCCGCAGATGGTGTGAAAAATGGGGAGGAGAAAAATGGAAAATTCTTAAAATATTTTTTCCTTCTCAGTTTTTCAACAGTAATTTTATTACATCCTGTACTGCTATGCATTCTCTTAATGTAAGCTTTAAATGAACAAGTGCTATAGCAAGAGACTTGGCACTAGTGAAAGCCAAAAGAACACATTATTTTGGTTTCCTAAATGGAAATCATAACTTTCAATTAGAAAGCAGAAGTGAAAAGATGAAAATGGATGGCCTTTCTTAGCTGGTAACCTTTACCTACAGATATCTATTGAAGGATGCACTTAACATCCATCACCAGAAAAGCTTTATTCATTCAATATTCTAAGGTACTTTACAGAGGTTTTTGAACCTATTAAAGCAAAAATAAAGTCTGTCTGTTCAAAAATGGAAACTCCAAAACCACACTGGAAGCATTTCTTTAGCTCTCTATACTGTATATTCATAAACTGTGTGAATAGGTATTGTAAAGCAGCAAACATATTTTGATCCTTCACTGTCTGCCAGGCTGTAATTGAAAGGAATTACATGGGAAGTATGAAATAATTCAGGAAAAAATGCATTTGTTTTGTGCTATCCTTCCAAGAGCTGGTGCAATCATGCAACTTTTAACTCTTTTAACTACTGCAAGATGCTCCCCTGTCTCCTTGTGAGTAACATAATGACATTTACCTTACACACACACTTTTGCCATTCTGATTATGTTAAGAGGTTCATTTCCAAGGGGTGGTTACGTTAAATTACACTTTACTTCTTTTTCTTTAATTCGAATTTCTGTATAAAATATTAACTTCTACAAAATGGTGGATTTACATGAATTTCTTTTATTCAGCCAGAATCTTCATAATAGTATTAAAAGTATGTCTCTCACAGTATCTTTCTGGATAAAATGTCCAGCACACAGCTGGATAAACACATCATGGATTGGTGAATAACTGGCTCACAGATCAGGCCTAAAAGGTCCTTTTACATTTTCTTGTAGCTTTTTTTGGTTTTTTTGTTCTGTTTTACTATATAGGCTATGATAAAAATTATTTTATAAGACCATTCCCTACTAGCTTAGTCAATTGGGTCAATCCATCAGTTCTGGAGAAAGCGGAATTTGTTGCATATAGGTAAATGGAACTTTCTGTCAAAAGTTCCTTGCTAAATTCCACTTTTAACAATTACATTTCAACAATCAATATACCTAATTTTAGAGACTCTATAAGTGTACACATAGCTTCTTATGACACTGTAGCTTAAGTATTTGTTGCTTCTGGTATTTGAATTGGAATAGTCTAAACCCAGTGGTATATGGACAGACCTTATGAGCTGCATTTGCACAAATACAATTTTTGTGACTGTAAAAATAGATTTAAAATATGAGAAAAACATAAGGTTTACCAAAAACAAACAAAAAAAGAATTAAAGATCAAATTGCAATGGCTACAAAAATATGTTGATAGCAGTGGGATTAACAGGTGTCATTGTGGGAATTTAGGAGTTACACTGAACTAGAAAATCAGCTATGAAAACTGACATTAGCTGACACAATTATTAGCCAACTGAGAATACCAGGGACCAAACTGGACAGGAAATCTGCATGAAGCATAAGTGAGGCAATGTCACAAAGCGTGACGCAATGTAGTGAAGTTTGTATTGGCTTCAGCAATGGAAACAGTCACAATAAGCTTAATGAGTCTAAATAAACCTCCTTTCTGTGTAAGCATGAAATTTATTTACTTAACCCACTCCAGCTCCTGGGTCATTCCCATGTTGTATTACCTCTGGCCTTTTCTACCAGGAGACCACCTTTAAGTTTCTTGTACTAGTGGAATCATACACACTGGAGGTAGAGAAGGGCTGTCCAGAGGCACAAAGGGAACAGATATCTGCATGTCAAAATTTAAAATACAGAGTAATTCTGTTCAACAATGACACTATTGAAGATAAAGTTCAATGTCTTATAGAGTCTTGTACACAAGAATCTGGCCCATCAGGTCATATACTGCTTGCTTGATTTGATTACTGCTGAACAGGATAGAATAGAATAGAATAGAATAGAATAGAATAGAAAAGAATGTAGCTCAGTTGGGACTTATAATAGTCAAATCCTAAGCAGTTCATTCACAACATGCACTTTTTTAGTGTTTTAACTTGCACAGCAGTTAGTCAGTGAAATAAAACAAGCTAAAATTCTCAGTAACTTAAAGATTTATGGAGCTTCCTTGTAAAATTGATTTATATTCCACTGCCTAATATGATTACTTATAGAGACTATAATTGCATGTGGATATAATTTCTACTAAAAGGGAGTCCAGCCTTTTCAGAGAGAGTACTTAAACGGGATGCTTATTGCGAAAAAGACAGATAGATGAGAGACAGTCTATTCTTATCTGCATGATTTGGAATTCTAAGAGGAAGAAAATGTTAAATTGCAAGGGGTCTCAGAAATGCTAAGTCAATTTTACCATTCTGAACTCTTAGCATGTCTCATTTTACTGCAGTAGATGTTTCATTTAGCTCTGCCTTCCAAAATACCTCATTCGTATTTCTAGAATTCATCTCAGGTTTTGCATTTCCCATTTTTCTGAAATAAGATTCTGGCTTCCAAATGCCTGATTCATATTTCCAGAAATCATCTCTGTTTTTTTCTTTAATAGCTCACACAAGAACATTCCTCTTTGAATATGGTAACTTTTTTGAAGATTGCTTAAGCTTCTCTTCAAAATGTATAACACCGTGATTAAATTTAACTGCATAGAAAAATATTATAGGGCTTTGATTTTATTGTTTTGAGGTTTTGTTTTGGTTTGCTTTTTTTTTTTTTTGGGAGGGTGGGTTGTCAGATTTACTTTTTGCTGTTACACGATCTAAACAGAGATTCAGCATATTGAAATCTCATCAGGAGACAGGTGATTCATGTCTCTGTAAAACAATACTAAACATAAATCCCTCCTTTGTATTTTTCCTGCCAACATAATACTGAAAAAAGCACTAAAAGAGTGCTTATAGCTGTGTTTGAAAGATGTTGCTACTTCTAAAAGCATATCCACAAAGACTAAGAAGGTAGATAAAAAAGAGGAATTGAGCAGTATCTGGATTGACTTAGTCAGGTCATTCAAACCATTCAATTTTTTGTAATACTAGAACATAATTTTAATTAGGATATCTACTTTCCCTCCTGCTCTGATGAATTTCTACTATTTCTGTTAAATAACTCTGTAAATAGCTTTGGAATTTTGTAAATTAAACTCAGATTTTGAAAAACTCAAATGTATAATAGAAAAGTACTGTCATCCTACACAATGCTCAAAGCATATGGTGTGGGGTGGGTCTTCTTCTGTGTTTTACAGTATTGAAATTTTCAATACACAGGAGCACTGCCTCACACTGGGACAATTTAGCAATCTTCTCTAGCTCCAGCAGCATCTTCAGTCATTGCTGTGGTGAGGTATGAGTAAAAACAGCAGTTTCCTAGCTGGGCAGAGCCAGGATCCTCACAAGCCTTGAAGTACACAAGTAATTAAACACCGGACAACAGCACTCCACTTCTCAAACAGTGCCCACTACAATAAGTAGAAGGAAAATGTAAATATTTCTATTGTTTTGCCCCAAAAGGATCTTATCTGTTGAATGCATTTCGATAAATGGATATTTATGCTCAAAGGGAAAATATGGCCTTCTAAATAACTACCCATATTATTGCTGCATGCATTCTTGGGGATCTAGAAATTACAGGAAGTTCTAGAATTCAAAGGAAAGAGAGAGATAATTAGAAGTTGGAAAGTCCTGGGCCCATCTGTCTGCTATTTTGTCATGGTGCTACTGAGAGAGAAAGAGCGAGATGAGGAAATTATTCCCAGAGCATCTCTGCAGTCCTCTAAGACAGGGAGTATTTTAGTTACAGATAAATATTGATCAGTGTATAATCTAAAGACATATTTTAGCCAGATGAAAGTAGAAAAGATACAGATGAAGCCCTTTGGCCCTATCATTCAGTTTAAATGTTTTATAACCCTGAATGTCACGATGTTACAGCTACATTTAAAAAAGGGGTTTTCTGACGCAGATGTCTGTCTTTTCATTAACTTTACACCAGAATTTTCTGTTTCTCAATTGTAGCCATACTTTGGAGCAATGGAATCAGGGACATATGTCCTAGGAAGAAGATAAAGATGCTATCCAGATATGTAGGGATGGGATCAGAAAAGCTAAGGCACCGTTGGAGCTGAATTTGGCAAGGAATATGAAGACTGACTAGGAGGACTTTTACAGATGTGTTGTTCAGAAAAGGAAGATGTACTTCCCACAATAAATAAGACAAAAGAAGTAGTGAAAAATGCCATGGAGAAGATTGAGGTACTAAAAATTTTTTTGCTCCTCAGTTTTCACTGGTAATGTCTCTTCCTACATCTGTCAAATCCCCCAAACCTCCAGGCAGAGATTGGGGGAATTAAGTCCCCACCATTGTAGTAGATCAGTTTTCAGACCATCTGAGGAACCTGAGCATACAGAAGTCCATAGGACCCAATAAAATACATCCCAGGTTCTTGAGGGAAAATAACAAATGTAGACACTAAGCCCATTTCCACCATATTTGAAAATCCAGGTAATCAGAGGAAGGCCTGTGACTGAGGGATATCACATCTGCTTTAAAAACCGTAATTAGGAGGACCCTGGGAAGTACTGACCAGTCAGGTTGCCGTCCGTGTCCAATAAGATCACAGAACTGATCCTCATGGAAGATACACTGAAGCATATGCAAGACAGAAATGGAACTATAGACAGCATCATGGCTTCACCAAGGGCAAATCATGTCTGGCTAATCTACAATAATAAGAGGCCACATAAAATAATGTGACTCCATCAGTGGCAAGCGAAGACCAAACGATGTTATCTGCCTAGATGTTTTTAAGAAATTTGATAAGATCCCCCATAACATTTTTGACAATAAATTGAAGAAATATGAGTTTGATGGATGGACTGTTAGATGGATATGGAACTGGCTGAATGGCCCCGTACTCAAAAGTTACAGTCAACAGCTAAATATCCAAGTGGAAACCAACAACCAGTGGTGTCCCTTAAGGTTATTACTGGGACCAACACTATTTAATACCTTCATTAAGGACATAGATAGTGGGATTAAGTGCACCATCAGGAAGTGTGTGGACATCACAAAGATGAGAATTGCACTTGATGTGCTAGAAGGAAGGGATGCCATGCAGGAGGACTTCGAAAGGCTTGGAAAGTGGACCAGTGGGAACCTCAAGAAGATCAACAAGGCCAAGTGCAAGGTCCTGTACCTGCACTGGAAAAAATCCAGTATTTTACAGACCAGGGATGAATGAGAGGGCTTGGGGATAATAGCGGATGAAAATATTGGACAAGAGACAGCAATATGCACTCGCAGCCCAGAAAGCTCATCACATCCTGGGCTGCATCAAAAGCAATGTGGCCAGGTTGGAGGATGTGATTCTGTCCCTAGTCTACTGTGGTCTTGTAAGACCCCACCTGGAGTGCTGCATCCAGCTCTGGGGTCTCCAGCACAAGAAAGCCATGGACCTGTTAAAGTAGGTCCAAAGGAGGGCCACAAAAATGGTCAGAAAAGCTGAATTGGGACAGTTCAACCTGGAGAAGAAAATGCTCCTAGGAAACTTTATTGGGGCCTTTCAATATACAAAGGTTGCTTATATGAAAGATGGAGAAACTTTTAACCAGGCCTATGGTAACAGACGGGGGGCAAAAGAAATTTTTTAGTATGAGGGTGGGGAGGCACTGGAACAGGTTGCCTAGAGAAATTGTGGATGCCCAATCGTTGGAAGTGTTCAAGGTCAGGTTGGATGGAGCTTTGAGCAACCTGATGTAATAGATGTCCCTTCCCATGGCATCAGGGTTGAACTGGATGGTCTTGGAAGGTCCTTTTCAACCCAAACCATTCTATTTTTCAATGATTTGTATGTCTAAGATTGTCCAGTGACTATCTAGGCCCTCCTAATTTTCTATCTACTGCTAATAATGACGCACTATAGATGGAAAGAAAAAGAATTTTATGTGCCTCAAGAACAGTATTAACATTTATGGAGATTATAAGATCCGGTATTCATGTCCATTCAAGTGAATTTTCCAAAGGACTTTACCATTTCCAGCAATTCAGCACTGTGATCAATTTGATGTATAGTCCTTCATTACAGGGTGAGATGATAGTGATAGATTTACACATCTCATTGTTAATGTTGTCATTAACAACAGCTTTGTATGTGACTTTGTGCATGCACTTACAAATCAAATGCCATTGAAACACACCAGATTTACTGAAATATGACCTTCAATAACCCAGACTAGAAGAAATGGATACAAATATTGTCAATTTTCAAACTGTATGTCATAATAATGACACTACTTTTTTTTACTCTTATGAATAGTCATGTTTGTTTTCCACATGGTTGTTTCTCTGAAGAAATTTGTGTTTGCTTTTTTTCATTCTTTTTACTTATGAAGCAAGTCAAAAATACATGGAATTTGCCTAATATCTTCCAGTGTCCAGGGAGAACCTAATGAGTTCTCAATGATCACATTTACATTTCACCCCGGAAGAAAAAACACAAATATGTTCATAAAACTCAATTCCTCTGATTTTTAAGTGTGTACACATTTTCTGAGTATCTTCTCTTTTTCCAATTCAAACATAAACTTGTAATAAAGAATAAATTCCCTAGAGTCTCAAAAGTTACATTTGCCACTGTTGAGAAAGCAATATTTAATATCAAATATAACATTGTATTTTTCCTAATCTATTTAAAATCCTGGCAATTATTACTTTTCTGTTTATCATATAAATGTCTCTGTATTGTGCCATTTTTCCTGAATGCCACAATTAAAAAAAAATAGCATTCTGACTCTTTCTTCTATTTTGTTTTTTTTCAATGTAAATACATAAAATAGGAGTTCACCAATGCAAATATTGGACTTTCCCTTTAGATTTATAAAATACAGAGGGACAATGAAACATTTTAAACCACTTATAGTGGTTTACACTCATCTGTATCCTTCAACAATGCTAGTTTTTAGAAATCAAGAGAAAACCGTTTAAAGAGATCCATTGAATAACCTTTTTTACAGATAAATAACTACTACCAAGTTTCTGGGTATACACATTGCTTGACAACAAACAAAACAACAATTCATTTTCTTGTGTCTTGAGTTCTTCCTTTTTTGTCTCTTTTTTTTTTGTTTGTTTGGGTGCTTCTGAGTACCAAGACTGCACACATAAATATATGAAGATATCTTTTTATATTTCTGGCTTTACATTTAAATCTGTTTGCATCATGGAAAAAATGGTCTTTTGTATTTAAAGAAGACTCAAAATCAGGGACAATTCAGTACTCTGATGAACTATAAAGTTGTTGAAGTGCAGGAACAGGTAGCTCAGCAAAAGAAGTCTTCTGTGTTCCAAAATAGTACACGCCATGAATATAGATCAGCTTTGTTATTAAGAAAAAAAGATCAAAAATCCTTGTAAAAAGACACACAAACAAAATTATTGTACCTTACCTTATGTATTTAAAATGTCAGAAATATGACCATTTGAGCAGTCTGTATGCTATTCTATACAAACTATAAGCTTTTTGATTAAGGTAACAAATATTTCTAATGTCTGCCATTATCTGCAAATTTATAAAATTTTATTTTTCTATGGAAAAGCAGAACTTCAATAAATAAATTAACCTTATTTTGGATGAAAGTTTGGTACACGCTAACAGCCAGGAACTGGAATCACAGAGAAGGCAGCAAAGATTTTTGATCTGTTGTCATGGATCTAAGGTTATTTCATTATTCAGTCTAATGGTAACACAGGTATCTTTATAATGTCATTTATAAAGATGCAGCTCTTTTTTCAGTTTTAAAGACAGAAATATTAATTTCCATCAGTATTATAATTCATTATTATGGAGCTCCTTATATTTTTGAAGATAATGTCATGGTACTCCTTGAAGACTCTCAATTGCCTATTACCTGCAACACAAATTCCATCAGTGTATATGGCCTTTTATTTTTTGTATGTATCTCTAAAAACCAGTTTGCAAAAAAAAATAATAAACACAGATGAATAGTAACATTTTCTTTCTTCTTGCCATTACCAGCTGTTTTCAAATTGTGAGGACTCATTCTTAACTTTCTTCTTTTTTTTTTAACATAGAGTAGAAATTATTTAAAAAAAAAGATATGAGTACTCAAAACATTAGACATTTCCAGTCATTTCTCTCCAAGGTGAAGGCAGCTGTCAAAAATATGTAGTTTAGCCCAGTTTCCATAAAAAATGGACAGAATTCAAAATCCGTCTTTGAGATTGTTCTGTTTTAAAATCAAAACTGAGAAAAATATCTATGATCGATCAATGGAAAAATTCATCAAATACTTCTGTGTAAATATTTCAATGAAGAAAAGAGTCACTTACCTAAAACCCCCAGTCTGTAATTGATAGTGACAACAATGACATTTCCATAACTTGCGAGAATGCTGCCATCAATCATGTTTCCAGTACCCTCCATGTAAGATCCCCCATGGATGTAGACCATAACAGGTTTCTTGCTGTTCTGATCATGAATATCTGAAAAAATTCAAGTAAGGAAAACACAATAAAGTAATAAAAACATAAGGAAAATTACATTAGCAATTTTTAGCAGTGCTAAAAATAGTCTTCATTATTTCCTATGTTTTCAATATCACCACCACTTTAACCAGCTAGGTTACACAGTTCAGGATCATCCTACAAGCCTAATATTTGTAATTTGAAATTTCAAATACTGTTTCCTCTAAAATGGTCTCAGAACACTTGAAATGCATTCTGTATTTCAAGAAATTGAATTTTAATAGAAATATCTTAAATCCTAAAAAATTAGATTATAAAAAATCTTGGGTTTTTGAGAATACTCTGATTCAAATATATACCAATTTAGAAATATCTGTGCATCTAATAATAAAATTATAGCAATGATTTATACTTTCCCATTTCTCATGGGACATAATTATTAAAATAATATTCCATATAGTTCAGTAAGAGATAATATCAGAAAATCTAACTGTTCTGGTAGAAGAAGACATTCCTTCTTTTAAACAGCCTAGGAGTTAACAAACAGCGAGGATTTATGTGAATTCATGGCCCAGATTTTTTTGTGTTTAAATCAAACTATGTCTTTTGTGTTGCACTTTTCCTAGTCATGGTAGCAGCTAAGCCTCAAAGAACAGCCTTGAGTTAATGGTATCGCTGATCTTTTGTATATACAGAAAATTCCTGACTACTTTTAAAAAGGTAAATAGCTGGGTATTTATTTCTAAAAGAAAGTTAAATTAAATTGAAAAAAATAAAAAATTCTAAAAGAAAGTTAAATTAAATTGATATTCCATATTTCATAGGGAGTTATAAAGATATGCTAATCAATGATTGGGGTATATTTAGGACCAGATTAAACAAAAAAGTTAGTCTCCTGATGCCAGAGATGGTTCAGCATACCTAAATCTAGAACTTCTGCTCTCTAAAAAACAGGGGGAAGAGGGGCTAAGCTTCTTGATAAAGTAGAGGGCAATTCAGCAAGCTGCCATTAGATATACAAATCTTTTACAAATAATTCAGTGTATCTTCGGAATCAGCACTTCTTTCATGTATATAGCACAACATACAAGGAAAACCAGAGTCTCTGATTATTCAACTAGGTTTTAAAAAAAATCTTTTGGATCGGCATATATTGAAGAGTGGAGAAGGGAGGCAGGCAAAGAAAAAGCTGAAAGAGCTAAATAGCTACAGGTGAGGGATCTGGGTTTGAAAGCCTTCCAAACCTCTTCCCTCCCCTCAGGCTTATTAGGAAATACTTTGAAACACAAAAAGTTGATCAGCAATGAGGTACCAGATACTTAATGTCCTATATATGTGGAACTAATTAGAGCATACTTAAAGGTAAATTTTGACTGTCATATTCCTATGTCTCACTTTTGCTTTACTCATGTGTATATACTACCTCAAATATCATAAATTTCCATCTGAGTTCAGGAATGTCCAGGCTGCAAATTACACCTGTCTACTTGTCAGAGTTTGCAGCTTATCATTGAATCTGCCTCCTTTACATGAAAGGATACATACTTACATGTTGTATTTTAAATGTTGTACTATAGCAGCAGAACAAAAGTTTGTGTGATAAGATCTTTTTAATTGTTGTGATTATAAGAGTAGTACAGCAATTAAACAGATCATTTAAAGCAATGAGGTGCATTCTAGTGGATTTATTGGTTTGGTTTTTTATTATCAGCATTTTCAGCAAAGTACATAAAAGTGCTTCTTTTCTGAATGCACAGCTAAGCCCTCAAAAAAACTGAAAGCAGAAGAAATTGAATAACAGAATTATTTGTGCTGCTGAATTACCTTTTCCTTCTCTCCCCAAAGTCTCATGGCAAGATTTTTTTGTGTTTAATCTTTTCTTATCACCCAGCTCTACCTCAGTGTTGAATCTTTCACTGCTGAAGTCAATAGAAGGTTTCCCCTTCCCCTTCAGTGGGAAAGTAACTATCTTCAACATAAAGGAAATTAGCTCAGTGATCTATGTGCTTAGATCTAAAGTGGATACCCTTGTTAATCATGAAATCCTAACATTTTATAAATTTTAAAAAAGGCTGAATAATAACATATTCATAATCTAATATTTATCTTTATTTTAAAAGTGATTTTGGTTTTGCTTGCTATTTGTCCTTTGCTTTAACTTCAGAATTTGGTATAGAAATGATAATACCATTATTTGAAAAAAGCGTATGTCGCACAGAAATAGGATAGCATTTTATTATGGTATTTTATATATAGACAGAGTGGCTACAATAGACCTGAACTCCCAGGAAAAGAGGTGATAGTATCCTCACTGCAGTGTGAAAGTTTCGAAGGGAAACAGAGAGGACGTATGTTTCAAAGTTATTTGAATTTATGTCAGATAGGAGAAAACAGGAAAAAAGACATGGAATAACACTTTGGATCGGCCAAGCATGAGAGGATTAATAAACATATTGCTTTGAAGCCAGACCAATAAACTACCCAGGGCTGTTACCTTCTCATTTAATTTGAAAATATTTTCTTCCTAATTTGATAAATACATGAAGTCAAATAAACTGAAAATGTAACTAATGAAAAAGAAGGGTGAGAATAGAGGAAGATTTCATGACTTCTTTCTATTTTGGTGCATCCTAAATAGATTTGTTGTTTCAAGGCAAGGAAAAAAAAATGTGTTTCCATCTGAAACTTTTTTGGGGTACTTCACTGTGAACTTCTAGCATTTCCTTTCAGGAAACCCAATCCAGCTTTGAAAGAAGTCAATGAAAATGATTGTTACTGATTTCAGTGGGAATGTGGTCAGAGTCAGAATGAATGTGTCTCAGAGGCTAGCTGATTACAGGAAAAAAAAAATATAAAGGAACATCAACAGCTTCCTTTATTTTTGTGTCCTGAAATAAACCACATCCTGTGAGAAAGAAAATAAGTAAATAAAAATAGAAAAGACAAAGCACAATTCCACTGCATCAATGTACGGCATGTGCACTGGGGAAACAGTGGAAGTGAAAGGATATATGTGTGAAAAGGAAGGATATATATGTGAGGTTTTTAATGAATTTCAAACAAGTGAATTTACAAAATGTGTAGGAGGAAAAAGAGCACATGCATGTTTTTAAATTCCATTTTCTCAACCTAAGAAAGAATAGAGGGGAAAAAATATGTGGTTTCAAATAACATTTATGTTACTCACTTCACACATATTTAGGAATAAACTTTACACCTATGTCACGGAGGAACTGCATTCATCTATATGCTAATTTAGATTTTAAAAAGAAAAACAATCAAAGTAAATTCTAAAGAAGAAAATAAAGAAGCACACTGATGTGAGCTTCTGCAAATAAGGGACTAAAAATCATGTTGAAATAACAGCAATAACAATAACAATAATCATTATTATTATAACAAAAATTGAAAAGTTTATGTTCATGCATCAGGGTCAGGCTTTGAAAAAACAAAAAATACCTTCATCTTCACCACGATCATTACTGGTTATATCATCTGCGCTTTTCTTTGTGTTGGCTCCTGGGTTCATATTGAGGAGGAGAATAAAGGGAAAAAAGAGAATTCAAAACCAGCAGGTTCTCAAAAATAAAAAACCACTAGTACAAAAAATGTAACAAAAATGTCAAAATCTGTTACATTTGAAATTGAAAAACAAAAAAGATGCAAACTGCACATAAACATAAAATGTCAAGAAGAACAAATTGAAAATATTTGAAAAAATGTATCATATTCTGTGACAATGCAGTACTTTAGTTAAAAGTGATTTCTGCAAAAAAACCAAATTAATGTGCTATTAAAAAAGAATAATATAAACCAAAAAAGTATACTAAAAAATCACCAAATTATGTTTTTACATAAGAAATGCAATTTTTTTTTATTTTGTTCTGTAACGTTGAAGAAATAATGCCTTCAGTTACTTTCTTCAATGACTTAACATTTTATTCATCCTCATTAGAATTTATTAAGAATCAGCCAAAATCTGAATTTTTGATGGAACTAATGTAAATAAAATTATCATTTGAGTTTTACACAACTTGACTGGACTAAGACAGACCATAAAGACCTCCTTAAAACTTAATCTTGCTTCCCATATAAGCAAAAAGATAATCAAAACAAAACAAAAGTGAAACAGAATTGAGTCAATCTCAGACAAGAAATTGGTCCAAAACCAGCCTTCGTTCAAAATATACCACATTTCATGCTCTTTAGAGAAATGTAGAAATTAACTGAAGCCACTTACTTACCATGATAAAGAACATGCATTTATTTATTAGAAGATCAGTAAAGAATCTATTTTAATTTGTGTTCAATATGCTTTCTTAAAATACTTTTGAGGAGTAAACATGCACACACACACACATAGGCACACACAAACACTTCTGCTCATACATGTCATAGGCTATGCTTATGGTAGCAAGAGGAAATAAACATGGTTTTCACCGTCCCCATCCTTGGGCAATACCTCTGTTTTCTGACTAAAAATATAAAAAGACACCAGGCTATCCTTGCACCCAGCATTCTATTATGCTGTGCTTACTCCTGCAGCAGGTAGCCCTCTGTAATGTAAACATTTGATAAGGAGTGAAACACGAATAGGAAACTCAATTTATAATATAGCTTAGAAATTAATAAAGCTACTAAAGAAATAAAATAGTCTAATGACTATTTTCTTGAACTGTCTTTATTTTGAAGTGCCTTTTCAAGACATGCTGAAAAAGAACAGTATACTCTAACTTGTTTATGTATGAAGTCTAAATTTGTCACAGATACATCATATTTAACTAAAATGTGATTAGCTCCTTTTATTCTGCTATTTAAATTCTAATCTTTAACTATATTTATAACCCTCAAAATCCAAGGGTTCAATTAAATCTTTGTCCCTGATTTTAAGACAGAATGTCTTTATTATTACTAAAGTATTTAAGATTTTTAATATATATGGTTTGGGGATCATTGTACTAGTTTATTTGTCTTCTGGATATGGATTTTCTACAGGCATTTTCTGGAAACAGTGCCACTACGTAAGCAGTGATGATGATTAGTGAGTCAAAGTGTGCAAAGCAGTGAGTGATACTCCATCTCCACATAAAGTCTTCATCTCCCATGTTGTTGTACAAAAGGTATTGTTTATGCAGTACACCAGTGGATTCAATATATATATCCTGTACATAATTAACTAGGTAAAATATCTCTGTCAATGAAATATAGATGTTCTCTAAACTCTAATTTCTTTCAGAGGTAATAGATATAGGCTCATAATCTCAGTCACTATCCATGTTTTTTCCTTTTATGAAATATTGTTCCAAATTAGTTATATCCAAATGAAGGTTGAATACTTTCTCAGGTGATATCCAAATAAAGTTATTTTTGTATTTAAATAAACTAAGTACTCCACCTATACATTGCCCTTAAACTATTTTTGATTCATGTAAAATATTTATGAGAAATAATTATTTATAGGCAATGAATACATATAGACACAAGTTTGAATGCACATAACAAATTTCAATACTAGTTCCTCCAGGAAGGTAGTCTTTTAATTGGTTGATAAAAAATATGATCATCATATGGCAAATATAAATTCAACTACCACATATTTATTATTGCTATGAATTAAAAAAATCAAAATCAGTGTGAGCCCATATATACAGTACCTGTAGACAAAAACTGTGTGCAATTGTTAGGATTGTAATCCCTATTTCAAGTATTTTTGAGGGAAAGGAGTAGTTGTGTCCCAGAACATTTTAGTTTGGGTATTATCTCCTCCCAAAATCTTCAATACACGTCAATAACATATTGCAAGGATTTTCTCTTTAATGTCTCCCAATGTGACTGTGGTTCAGCGTACTTCTGAAAAAACAACACAAATGTAATGAGAATTTAGAAAATGTGCTCACACCATGCTACTAGATGTGATGATACACAAATATCACCTAACAAGGTATGTGACGAAAGGTTATCTGCAATATTTGAAACATCCCTTATTCTTTTTTATGTTCCTTAAATATTTAAAATATCATGTTGTAATCCATTTTCAGAAGAAATTACTATAACTTAGTATGTATTTAATTACAATGTGAGTGGGCATGCTCTTTCTCCTATATGTTGTGAAACAATCATTTGTCTATTGGCAATTGGAATACACTTTTATGCATAAGTTCTTGGGTTTGAGAGGATTTTATATTCATTTTAAGATCTGATAAAATGGATTACATCAATGAGTTCTCAAACCAGGTTTCTTTGTTCCTATCGCATTGGATTTTTTTCGTACTATGTGTACCAGCCACAAGATAATGTAATCATTAAGGCTGAAAAAGATCATCAAGTCCAACTGTGCCCCTAAGTGCCACATCTACACCTTTTAAATACCTCCAGGGATGGTAGCTCAACAACTTCCCTGGACCGACTGTTCTAATGCCTGACCATCCTTTTCATGAGTTTTTTCCAATATCCAATTTAAATCCCAGCTGGTGGAACTTGAGGCCATTTCCCCTCACCCTATCCCTTGTTACTTGGAAAAAGAGACCAATCCCCACCTGGCTACAAACTCCTTTCAGGTAGTTGTACAGTGTGATAAAATGTCCCCTGGGCTTCATAGCCTTCAAGTTAAACAAGCCCAGCTCCCTCAATTGCTCCTCATCAGACTTGTGGCCAGACGCTTCACAACCTCTGCTGTCCTTCAGTAACTCCAGTGCCTCAATGTTCTCCTTGCAGTGAGGGGCCCAGAAGTGAACACAGGATTGGAGGTGCAGCCTCAACAGTGCCGAGTACAGGGGGACCATCACTGCCCTGGTCCTGCTGGCCACACTGCTGCTGATACAAGCCATGTGGGTAATACTGTCAGTGTGAAATTGTCTGAGGAGAACAGACATGTTATTGTTGGAATTATTTCAGTAGCTCCAAAACCATTTAAAATACTCAGGAGTATTGCTTAGAAAAATTACATGAATCTTTCAAAAATATAAGCTTCCAGAAACCTATTATCTCATGCAGAGAGCAAAAATTTGAATTTTCCAACCATGTTGTGTATTTTTATTAAAAATGTCAATTCATTTGTCCTTAAACTTCCAAAAAAATATGGTAATCCCTGTCATAAGACAAAAAAGATCCCTATGCCTCTAAGGCTAGTTTAAGTTTGTATTAATCTAGGAGATTGAATGGAATTATGACTCAGAAACTCCCATTGCTCAGAAGAATTCCCTGCCTGTAACAGCTGATTGTCCCACAGATCAACACTTCCCTCTGCTTTGGGGCTTATTTTGTGAATGTTCAGGGTTGGGACAATTTTTTCCCCATGTCTCATATTCTCCTTATCCCATATCACAGGAGCATCAATTTTAGCCTTCAGTTCCCATACACCAAGTAAACATTATCACTGTATTATAAGATTTGGCTCTTCTGCAGTCTAAGAACTGTTTACTCATTCATCCCACATGAAACATGGATGGTAAATTTCAACAGCAACCCAGGATCCAGCAGTAGAGAAGGAAGCAGGGCATATGGGAGGGGTGATCTAGTGAATTAAAGACTGGATTCCCTTAGTCTCTCTATTATTGACCAACCTAGTGATTGATTTGAGTTCTTGGTTTGTAAAGTTTGTGTTTCACTTTTCATGATACTGAAAAGTAACAAAGAAAAATATTTCAAAATGTAAAAAGGATGAGAACTTTTTTTCCACAGGCTAGGAAAGGCTAGGAACTATTTAATTACATATCTTAAATATGCTGTAGATAGCATAGCTCTACTGAAGAATACCTTTGTATAAAAGTTCCTGTTTTAGAAAAACATCTTACTGTTAATAACAACTACTAGAAAAATATGTGTCTTCGTAACGCACATATTAAAGGCCAGGTGACCTCTTTTCACTTGTCCTACAATTCCATTCATTGCTGAGTGAAAAGAGCATGGTGCAATGTATTTTACTGAACTTTGTCAAACGTTTTTTGTGAAGGATTTCTGTCTGCCAGAACTGCTTCTTTTTCACATACATATATATATATGTATATACATATGGGTAGTACAGATACAGACTAACACAAGCGTATGTGAGCCACTTTGAAAACAGCACCAGCCAATATGGTCATAACGAAGAAGTGTTTCATGTAAGTTACTTTTTTTCCTCTCTAAGGAGCCCTGTAAGCAATGCAGTTGTAAACATTAATTCAGCAATCTCTAAAAGGTTTTAATTTTGAAACACTGGTCAATGTGTTAATAAACTATTAAAAAGTAGTTGATTTCATTTATCTATGGATGTACAGTCACCTTGTATTCCCTGATTTGTTCTCAATGCCATGTATAAATCTACAACAAATGAAGAAGTCACCCTGCTGTAAGCATGTCCTCTGGATCACATTTCCTTTGCATAATGAACAAAAATCTCATTCACAAACAGATTTTGTAGTTTTGTAAGTTGTCCCAGTTGTATTTGCAATTTTTGCTACATCTTCCTCCATTCTGATAATATGAATCACATATATGTAATATAGGCAGGTCCCAGGCATGCAGTTTCCCAGGCTTGCGTATTAGGTATTCACTCTGAAGCCTCTAATGGCAGCAAAAAATCATCCACAACTGCTTAAGCTGATGCCATTTCTTTGCACTTTATATGCAATTGCTCCATCTGTCACACAGTATACCTTTTGACCCCATTTAATTTTGGAAAAGGGCTCCGTTTTCAGAGATCACACAGCACATTATTAGTTGTATGACCTCCCAGTTTCACATAGCACATGCTTAACCTTCTGGAAATTTCCATCTCAAACCAGATTAACACAAGATTTAACAGTCATTCTCTCAGTGATATGTCTTATTTATAGAGCCATTTTAATAGAACCCTAAAGCTCTTGTTTTCCAACCCCAGGAAAACTATTATAATTTTACAATCAGATCAAGTCAACAGTTCATTACAGTCTCAAGAGAGCATTAGGAAAGCAAAATTTCCTTTCTACATTTATCCTAAAATTGGTGGGATAACTTCACTTTGAGTCTCACTTAGTGTGCAAGACTTGAGTCATGTCCAAAAGAAGGGGTCCATCAGTGGGACAATTTGGCTGTCACAAGACTGTACCTGGCTCATGCCTATGGCCAAGGCTCTCCAGCTACCTTTATAATTGTAACAAGAAGTTCTAATTTGGCAGCTGAAGAAAGATCCAATGAGGCATTCGACACTTCAAATAAAGTGGAGGAAAATGATAGTTGAGAATTTCAGCTTGTTAAATTAGAAGTCGACTGTGGATCCCCTATGTTAGGAAAGATCAGAAAGACAGGCAATATATCTATATACCTTTTGTTTGGAAGTCTTTTCATTTAATCAAAGAAAGAAAAATATATTCATATTGACTAGATTTAAATAACTATTATTTCTTAACTCTTTACTGAATAATGGCAACATGTGGGTGTATACATATACGCAAATATGTACACATAAATGCACATAAAAAAGCTCTGTACAGCTAATCGGCTTCCAGATAGAAACCAGTTTTATTTTCTGCCACTCCCTTCCCAAAATCATGTTAAATTATAATACATCAATAATGTGCAAAACTCTAGCAAACAGCCATATTTAATGATTTCAATGCAGTCCTTAGCCATAAATTAGATGCCTTCTGTCTCTTTCCTTATTAACATGAAGACTTAGATTCCTACCGTTCTAGGTAGTTCTCAATGTGAAATGCAATGAAAGCTCAGATATTTGCTTAAATTTGCCTGAATGAAATGTGTTTAGTTTTGTTTTGATTCCTATATTATCACTGAATAGCAGAAGACACACGATTAAAGTAGCCATTATTCTAATGCCATTAATAACAACAAACCAAAACCATTTGGGTTGCAAGTACTAGCTCTGTAAAGCAGCAGCATTTGACTAAGGCACATGCAACATAATTGAATTCATGTTCTTAATCACTCCAGCTGCAGCACACACACAGATTTGCTGGGATTCCAGAGGAAACACATAGATGTTGTTGTATATCCAGGAAATGTTTCTTTTCAAGAAAATAGAATTAAAGGACAATTTTGTGTAATATTCATAAGTGGATGGACTGTAAGGAAGATCAGCTGAAATCCCTACAGTTTTGTGTTCCATGCATTAGCGAGGATTAAATAAAAAAGAAAATGCTGTTTCACAAGCTTTTTCAAATAGTTTCAGAGAACCAATACAAAAATCTATTGAAAAAGAAAAATTCTGAGGTTGAAAAAGGGGTTGCATAAAAAATATGGAATTGTTATATTACCTTAACTCTGTACTCTATGTTGCCTATAGCTTTCAATTACATGATTACATAAACCTTTTTTATTTCATAAAAAAATTGCTTGAATCTTTCCGGACACTAACTGTTCCATGTACAATGAAAGACAGATGATATTTTACAAATGGTAGTACACTGAATCCTGTGTATGACGAGTAGTCCATGACCTAAATTATGTGCTTCCCACAAGATGTTTTCCTGGACAAGAACAAACACATTAAATCAGTCCATCACTCAGTTTCCCATGCTTTAAATGAGATTTTTCAAGAAGTTAATAAAGGGCAATGGACTATATGAATTGTCACACAGAGTGACTATAGGGTCCTATATAGTTCTACAAAAGACTACAAGCTCTTCTCAGAAGTAGGGATTTGTGAATACAATTATTCACTATGACTTAATAAGAGTTATTAGATCTGGGATTCATATGGGAGTTCCTTTCCTTATAAGTTTAGTCCAACTCAGTGTGCTGATATAGAATCAACTCAAAGAATTCAACTCAATGAAGAAATTATAATATCCCACAGATTCTGTGGTAGGGAAAATCTTTAGACTGTCTCTATAGATAATATGGGTTTTTAATCACTAGTTAGGACCAAAATAGCAGCAACACTTATCACTAGTTAGGACCAAAATAGCAGCAACAGTTATTACTCTGGAGAGATGTCGTTACATGAAGTTTTGGCTGGTCTACATGCTGATTACACTACTCTCTGTTCAGCAGCTAACAGATACTAGATCTTATTCTGTGTAAGACATAAAAGAAAAATCTTTTAGTAACTGGGAAAATCATGTTTCTTTCCCTTTTGTCAAAGTTTTCACTATACTTCAAAATTTTCCTATATACTTCAAAGTTTTCCTATATATTTCATTTTTGGAAAGTGAACCATGTATTTTAAGATTGTTAAAAATAGGTCTATGACAAAGATAAACACTGACACTTATGCTGTACACGTTATGGCTACTGAAAGAAACACACCTAAAAGTTATTTCTTTTTCTGAAAATATTTGCATTTCCTGAGATTGTATTTATTCATCCTTGTAGTAACCTGTTAACCCACTGCTTTTGCGATGCCACGTTCCCCCTCCTGCTCTCCCCTGCCCTTAGCCTTGGCCACTCCCTAGGGCTCTGCCTATTGGTTCCTGTAGCCCAACCCCACCCAGGGACTGCCCCTGACCCCCTGACAAAGCCCCCCCGCCCCGGTATCATGAGGTCTCTCTGCCTGTGGGGATTGTGGGGACAAGATGTGATTAAAGTCCTCTCAAACCTCTTTGGGAGACCCTTCTCGCCTCCTTTGCCATCACTAGTTGATAGCTGCTGGAGCAAGATCGCGGGGCCGTCCGAAGTGGACTACAGGAGGGCAACCAGGATTGCACTGCCCTAAGTGTGCCCGCTGAGCTCTCAGGAAGCTACAGCCTGCTAAAATAAATCTAGCGACTACAACACATCCTGGAAAAGAATTTATAAAAAGGGTACCTTTTATATTTCATACTGTGTTAATCTGTTTTGGCACACTTTTTACCCCCTAAAATTGCTTTGAATAAAAATTACCAAGAATAATAATTTTTAAAACAATTGAATTAATATCTAACATATTGTTTTTATTTATTAGTAAAATTATTATTATTTTAGAGGAGTCATAACTAAAATAGAAATGAGATAGCCACATAAATTAACTAATAATTTTTATAAGGGTTTTTGTCATGCAAGTTACACCATAACTAGAATTTACAGTCTTCTAAATACAATACATTGCTTTGATGAAACGGTCCATAATGGCTCTAAAGAAAGAGGGCATGGTGAAGCCTATCCTTTCAGTGACCTCCAACAGATGAGTGTTTCTTGCGCTTCCAATGTAACAGAATCTGCTTTATTTGATGGAGAACTGGACTAAGCCTGCAATGCTTACTGATTCAATAATGAAAGACTAATTAAAACTATAAAACTATCATATAGTTAAATTAATTCAGAAAGAAGCACATTTTTTCTGTGCAGACATCAGTTGAAGCACTGACAGTGTGAAAGCATAACAGTGACCGCAAATAGCTGATATTTCTCTGCTGAAGTGATGCACTTGGTAAAGTGTGAATGTAGTAAAGCTGTGTCCTGGTTTCAGCTGGGATATAATTAATTTTCTTCATAGTAACTGGTACAGTGCAGTATTTTGAATTTAGTATGAGAATAATGTTGATTTAGTTGTTACTGAGTAATGCTTACCCTAAGTCAAGGACTTCTCAGCCTCCCATACTCTGCCAGTGAGCAGGTGCACAAGAAGCCAGAGGAGCATGGCCGTATACTTGTAGGATATATAAATCCCACCGCAGTTTGTTCAGAGTATATTAATACCGCACTGTCAAGTCAGTGACTAGTTATTGCGGTATCCCGCAGTGGTAGGGAGGAGAAGAGAGATCCAGCAGCAGGAATTGTGCAGCAAGACTGATTTATTTAATTATTTTACAACTCTTTTATAGACTTTTTTCTTCATAGTCTAATTGGTCAAAGGATCAGCCACCCCTTGGGGTGACTGGCTAAAATCCTCAAACATCCATTGTCAAAATATTTTTCTACTGTACTATAAACAAAGATTTGCAAGGTTGCAGGTGTTCATAGTTTATACAACTCTACTAATATCTTTGTGAGAGAGAAAAATATCTCACAGGACTGGAAAGAAGCAAGAGAAATTCTTGCTAGCAGCGTATTTGTATCCACAACTAGTCAGTGTCAAGTCAGTGAGTGTAAGACACAGGCTGAGTGCAATTAGCTGCTGAGTGGCAAAAGTTTGTTGGCATGATGAGTATACTACAGTTAAGTTGCCAATAATGTATATGACTTCTAAATTAGTAGACATAATTCAGCTTTTGTAAATAATCAAAATTCCCAAGCCTAGATGCAACTACATTCTAGTTAATCTAGGCAAGTAGAATTTGCACAAGAATTCAGTAATGTTGACCTAATACTACCTATAACTAAAGGGTGACTACTTTCAAATATGCTTAAGAGAAGTAAGTACCTGTGTGCCATTTAAAATGACTGTAATGAACCCTTTCTGCAGACAACTGAACAACACAAGCACACGCTCTGTATTCAACAACTGCTGGTGAAGTTTTTCATGCAAATTCTTCCTTTGGACATTTGTAGGCACCACTGGAAGCTGTGAACTGAATAATCAACTCTTAAGAATACATCTAATTATTTGATGCAGCTATTTAAGTCTTCATTTTGAAGACTAGTTTAATTTGTTGTTGCCTTTGGAGAATTCAGGAAATAATTGTGTTTGTTATGTCAGTGGATCCTGTGAAACTATAATTTTATTCCATTGTGATAGATAATAGTTTGGCACCATGTTTTGATGTTTACTGGACCTTTGACACCTTAGTTTTTATTTGGAAAGCTTTGAAGTGTTAGTTACAGGTAAACAGGAGGTCCATATGAGACAGCCAATGGAGATAAAAACTTTGTGGGTTTTGGGGTTTTGTTGGTTGGTTGGTTGGTTTTGTTTGATTTTAGCATATAGCCATGTTTTCAGGTTTTTTTCTCTACTACATTTTAATGACATCTTCATCTACACACAACAACGTATTAAATCTTACTGGAATTAATTATACCAAGCTAACTAAACAATTAGACTATCAAACAACTAAGTTGCTAATAAAAGGTGTATAAACTTAAAAGATGGAATAGAATATATTATAACTATTTCTGGGAAAATCAGATCTAAGTTTTTATGATGAAGAGCTTTATAGTGTGAAATATGAATATTTAATTATTCTAATACTTCACAAAATAGTACAGGCACGTGAAAGATTTTCCCTGAAACTGAATAACAGATGCGTAGGGAATAAGATAGAACCTTGAATATAAAGTTCATGTAAACATTTTAGTCATTAATACTCAGTAATGAAAATGTATATGATGTTTCCAAACAGAAATTAGTGTTCTTATCCCAAATAACTGGCAATACCTTTTTGTCATCAACTTGATAAGATTTTTTTTGTTTTCACAGAAAAATATTAGGGAAGAGGGTTGAGGAGAGAGAAAGCACAGACAAACCTGCAGCATTCTGTATGATTTACAGTTCAACTGTTTCCAAGCATTAGTTTTGAGCATATTGTGAAGCTGTGCTATTTTATCTACAATACTAAAGCTGAACAAAGATGATTTTGATTTACAGATTCTATATAATTATTAATTATAGTAAGCTAGCCTCAAAACTGCTGGTCAGAATCGTGACTAAAACTCAAAATTCAGCAACACAGCACTGAGTTCACTAGCATCTGATCCATCTAAACTCCATTACTTGAAAATACCAGTTGGTTTTGAATAATTTGTGGTTTATATATCTGTGCTGGTGAAAAAATCTTTTCTCCATTGAACAAACTCAATGAGAACCCGTATCTCATTTTGGCTTTCCATTTTACAATGTTCCAAGCATAATTCACATTTTGTACTTTCAGTGTTGAGGCTCATGCTTTACTCAAAATTTAGAAAGGAATAAAAGTGGTTTGTCAATTATAATTAACTGACAGAAGTAGGAAATTAGAAGCAACTAATAAAAAGCCCTTTTTGATGTAAATACTACATGGCATGTGCCATTTGATACAATACAGTACTAGAGAATGATATAATATCAATATTGTATGATATGATCTACTATTCCATCTGAAGAAAGACAAGTTAAATTTTGCATTTAATAGGAATTATATATGAACTACATGGAATTAGATGTGAAATGATACAGTTTATATATGCAACTACTTCTGAGAAATTGAATTTCGGTCATCTTTGACTAAATATAAGTAGTTCTGGAGAAAATGAACAGGTCAAATTTTTTCTTCTTTTGATTTATTTGAGCAGTAAGTATTATTGTATGTATGTTGGTGTTATTTGTTGCCATATGTACCTTCAAGTCCTACAGGAAAAAAACTTAGTTCTGCATTTGTATTCAGCTGTAGACGAGAGCTGAATACTTCCTTTTCTCAATCAGTGCAATTTACAATTTAAAACACCTACCATCTATTTGAGGAAATTAACTATAATTGACAGTTTTCCTCAGGAAAATAAGCCACAGTGCTTCAGTCTGTTGAAGGTCACTGACAAAGTGATTTAGTGAGGTTGTGTGAAGGTAAAATTGGCACAACATCAGTCTAAATTATACCTGCCTGTATGCTGTTGTTACTCTGTCAGTCATACCAGGACTCAAATACACTTACACGAGCAAACCAGAAATATTGGCACCGCAGCCAACTTTCCTACCACTAATGGCAACAAGAAGAAGGTATCAGATGTAAAAACACAGCAAAAAAAATTGCTGTGATCAAATCTGTCAGGGTTTCCTCCGAGCACCAGCCTAACCTCCTGTCCAAGCTCAAAGCTTCCTGACAAAAACCACGTGGTGTACCAGATGAACTTACTCTGTGCCTTTAAACTCTCCCCTCCCTTCTAAAGAACATTCCGTTTCTGCCAACTGTTTTTCTCCTGAGGCATAATTTGAAAGGAACAAAAGCACCAGGTGAAAGGTGATTTTTGTAGTAGTTGTTCCTCAGCTGGACAGCTGCCAAACGGCAAATTCCATTAGTTCCACTGTATGTGTATGTGGTTGTTCGTGTGAGTCTGTGTGACATTTGCCAAGTTCTCACACTCTTTTAGGCTTTCATGCCTGGATCCTTTAGCAACAGAGGAAAAAGCTGAGAATGTCCTTTGCATTGTGTTTTGCTTTTCAGGCACCACTGTGGGTAATTTCATACTTCTTAGCAGTAAACCCTGATAAAATTGGCCATACAAAGTGGAGAAAGGAAAAGAAAATCGTCAGTACATTATGCATGACTAATCCAGTGGCCTTCAATGATTATTATGTGATAAGGGAAAAGCTATGGATACCATCTATCTCTGCTTCTGTAAGGTCTTTGGTATGGTTCCCCACAACAATCTTGCTGATAAATTAGGGAGATAGACATTTGATGGAAGGGCTATTTAGACGAATTAGGAATTGACTCCATGGCTGCTAACAAAAATAGTCAACAGCTCAATGTCCAAGTGGAAACCAGTAGCCAGTGGTGTCCCTCAAGGGCCTGTGTTAGGACCAATACTATTTAATATCTCTATTAATGACACAGTGGGATTGAGTGCACTGTCAGCAAGTTTCCGGACAGCACTGAGCTGTGTGATACAGTTGACACACAGAAGAGAAAGGATGCCAGTCAGAGGGACCTTGGCAGGCTTGAACAGTCAGCCAGTGTGAACCTCATGAAATTCAACAAGGCCAAGTGCAAGGTCCTGCACCTGGGTCTGAACATTCCAGTATCAGTAGAGACTGGCGATGAATGGATTGAGAGCAGCCCTGCAGAGAAGGATTTGGGAATACCGGTGGATGAAAAAATTGGACATGAGATGTCAGTGTGGGCTTGCAGCCCAGAAAGACAATCAAAATCTTGGCTGCATAAAACCAAGCATGTCCACCATTACAGAGGGCTGTTGTTTTATTTTGTGTGTTTTCTAAAATCTATGGTACATTAGGTTTGGAACAAGTTTAATAATTCATGCAACAAATCTATGATGGGACATTCTGCAAATTCTGCATATACTGTTCAGTGCAAACAACTTTCTACATTTTAGCATTTCAAAATAAACCCCTGCTGTCACCCATATTTTAACGCTGATAATATAATTTTCCTCATGATCAAAGTGCACAGCCCTTCTCTGTCCCATATTGACTTTACCACATTTCATTTTAGTATCTCATTTCACAGGTCTCTAAATAAATTTCCCTTGGAAGTTTATTACAGATTTTTGTAAAAAGCAGCAATTCCAGTAACAACCCTTAATTTGTGATTCAGACTCTTGCCTTTGAAAATAGGTTTCAAATCCATTAGTATCAGCAGTATGGTACCAACAAGATCATTAAAGTAATTGATAATGTTCCCTCTCTCAAGAGTAGCTCTCAGATTTTCGCACCAAGAAACTGACATCATCTGACAAGCTATTTTCTTCCAATTCTTCCTCCTTTCCTTTGCATGTTTTTGCATCCTCTGACACCATTTTTTTCTTCACAGTAGTTAAGCTTTCTAAAGTGATGTTCTTATCTCTTCTTTACATGACTTTGATTCTTCTTTTCCCTCATTTTTTTACGTCATAATGTTTTAATTTTTCCATTAATTTTACCCCAGGATCATGCTTAAATATGCACAATATATACTTTACTACCTCTGCTGGTTTTGGTTGGGGTGGCTCGCATGGGTTGTGTTTTGGATTTGTGCTGGAAACAGTGTTGGTAACACAGGGATGTTTGAGCTGTTGCTGAGCAGAGTTTGCACAGAGTCAAGATCTTTTCTGCCTCTTGCCCCACCCTACTCCACCAGTGTGGGGGCCGGGGATGCACAAGGAGCTGGGAGGGAACAGATGACCTCCAGTGACCCAAGGGATATCCCACACCAGATGGCTTCATGCTCAGTGTATAAACCAGGGCACGAAGGAGGAAGGCAGGGGGGATGTTCAGTGGTGACATTTGTCTTCCAAAGTCACTGTTACACGTGATAGATCCCGGCTTTCCTGGAGATGGCTGAACAACTGCCTGCAGATGGGAAGCAGTGAATGAATCCCTTGTTTTGCTTTGCCTGTGCACACAGCTTTTTCTTTATCTGTTAAACTGTCTTTATCTCAACCTATGAATTCTCTCACTTTTACCCTTTCAATCCAATCCCCCATGCCACTGGGGGAAGAATGAGTGAGCATGTGAGTGAGCAGGCTCGGGTTAAACTATGACAACACCCTAGAATATCAAAATTAATTCAGTCTCATGGTCTCTTCAGTAATTCTCCATCTTTCAGCATTCAGTTATTACTGACCATGCCGTAATTATACCTCCCCGGCTGAGGGAGAATTTTAAGAGTCTTTGCCAGGAGTCCGAGAGACGAACAGGGCTATCAGCCTTCACTGCTTTCAGATAGTTGTTTATTAAGCCTTATCAGAGAAATAGAGCCACTTAATGTGACCCAGACAGCACAGAGCAGAGAATGCAGGAGAATGCCAAATTATCAAGATTACACAGCCTTTTTAAAGGTAAATTAACCAATGGTCACTAAAAGCATACATTTTTTTAACTTTTCCACCAATGTATGATAAATCATCTAGTCGCATAGAGAGGAACTGTGGAATTCTTTATCCAATCATCCCAAACTACTCTACTGCAGAATATGGAGTAGTAGTAGAAGAAGAATGTCTGGAGAACAACAACAACAATCCTCCATTTTGAAGTTTTTTGCTTTTATCTATTTACTATATGAACAAACCCAAATCTTCTAAATTTTTCACCCTGTGGCAATCTTACATAGCATTCTATCACCTAGTTCACACCAGTGTAGATTCTAATTCTTCCCAGAGGGTAGGCAATTTTCTCCAAGGACGAAGGTCAAAAACAGTGTTGTCCAGGGGGGTAGAACCCTTCAGAACAGGAAGAGAAATATTCTCTGCACTCTGGGTTCCTACAAATGCTATTTCAGTTTCTCTGACTTAATTTTTGTTAATATCACCTTGTTCTACTCTCTTTTTCTTCTCTAGGTGTTAAGTTTTACAAGAAGTAACAAGATAATATGCATTTCTCTTAGAGTATTCAGGAATTAAAGAGATATAAAAGAGAGTTAAGCTATATTTTGATAAACTGAACTGTCAGAAGAATAATTACTATCACCTATATCCTTAGATGCATTAATTATAAACCAGCATGTTATTCCCAAAAAAGGGTTGAGAATAAAATTGTTGATCTGCCAGTGAAATGCTTCAGTGTCTAATTGAAATAAGTTACTATAAGAGATTAGTAGGAACATATAATATACATATTAAAGTCAAGGAAAAAAGTTACTGTAGCCTAAGGAAAACAGTAGTTAGAAGCATCATAGAGCACTTGTACACATAGACAGAAAATAAGCCGTAACTCTCTTGAAAGAACAAGCATCACTCTTTGATCTGCTAGAAATCTTGATAAAAAAATTTCTAGATAAAATGTACTTGAGTTTTCAAAAAAAGCCTTTGATAAACCTTTTGCCATGAGACACTGAAAACATAATTATTCACATGGAAAGAGGTGAAGTAATGTCATGGATTAAAAACAAGCTACACAGGGTATGCTATATTGTAACCAGAGGTCAGTTTTCAATCTAGGAAAAGATTAATGGTCTAGTGAAATATTCAGTATATTAATCTGATCTTGTTTGATATTCTGTTAATGATCTGGAGAAGGGGATGAATTATGATACTGTACAATTTGCCAGTCACAGAAACTACATGAACCAAGGCTAGAAAAAATATGAGTACCTTAAAAGACAGTTTATAAATCTAGGGAAATGAGGGAGCTTTGTTTTTTACCACTTAAGGAGCGATGTTTTTTAACTTCAGTCACAGAAACATCTACATGCCTGTGAAATATGAACTATTCACTCTGCAGTCCGTGGAGATAAACAATGCCTGCCCCAGTTTGAGACAAATTTTAAACGAGGTGTACTTCTTTCTCTTTTTTTCTTTCTGAATAAAAAGTAAACAGCATAGAGCTGGAGGTACCTCTAAAGTAGTATGTTTAAAAATTAATAGCCATGCACAGTGGAAGCAATAACTGGATCCAGATACATAATTGTTAGATTCCAAATTATCCACAACTTTGAAAGAAAAAGCCTTCGGCATTACTCTAGTCATAGCGATGAGAACCTTAAAAAAAATGCCAAATGCAACACTCAGAATATCAGAGCATAGCAGGAATTATTCTGAAAATACAGTAATATTGTATACTAATGTATAATAACCAGGTATGGCAGGTTTTATCAGGAATGATACATTCACATCCAGATTCATTTTTACACAGCATATAGCAGAAAGTCTTCCATCAGTACTCTATATTTCTGGAACAAAAATAATTTTTTATGTGAAGAGATTAAGTTAGAACCCTCAATTACATCCAGAGAACAGAAAAAATAACAAGAATTATAACACTTGAATTGTTCCTTTACAGAGCTCAAGTACGAAGTAAGCCAGCTTTTCTGTGAAAACATGGTGTTTGAATTCCTCTAAAGAATTGAATATATCTAAAAGCCATTAATCTTTAACAATTCAAAACCAATAAAGGCTTTTAAAAAGTTACGATGACATATTGCAATAAAATACCAAACATTTATTAGCATTTTGTACTATTATTAGCATGTAAGCATGTTACACCATATAGCTGGCACCAATAGCTCAAAAAAAGGCAAACCCCACAGTTATGTCCAGTTTAACTGAGGTAAGTGTGACTGATTTATGTTCAAAATAAAAGTTATGGGGTAGAGATCGTGAACTGTGTGTTTCATGGCATAGATCAATCACCAAACTCTCTGTGAAAAAATCACAGGGAAGTTTAGTTCCCACAGAAGTCTCTTGCACCATCAGGATTCCTTACTGCAAGAGAGAACTGACAGTTTGAAAGAAAGGAACAGGATAAAAATATTTTGTGTGGTCCTAAAATACTTTCAACCTCAGTTTTTAATGGTGTCATGGAGAAAACTAACTTTTATAACAACATAATTATTTAAGATGTGGCAGCAGTGAAATCAAAAGCACATGCTAAATTGATACTAGGATCAAAGAAGGGCTAGTTACTGTCCCTAGTCCTCACATGGCATCATAGAATCATAGAATTAAGTTTCCAAAAGGGTTTTTTTTTGTTCTTCTTGATTTAACCTTTAAAGTTTACTATACTATTTGATCATACTCTGTTCCGTCTTTAAGATCATAAAAGGAATATTATTTTGTTAGGGGATAAAATGTGGGCCTTTATTCACCTTTAGAAAATTACCTGTGCTTGATATTTTTCTTAAAATAGACTTTCTCAAAACATCAAAGCCAATCACAAAATTGCTTGTACACAAGTACATGAAAGATGTACATCTCAGTTTCTTAGTTTAATTAAAATTTGCAGTGTACATGCCTGCTAACTTAGTTTCAGAATGGACACAGTAATGAAAGGAATATGCAAAAGTCTGTCCTGAATGCAGCAATGGTAATAGGAAGCCATTGCCACAAGACAAATCACCCTAACATCCACACAGAAGACAGGCTGAACTGATTCAGAACTGCAGTGATGTTGCAAAAAATGCACCAAGTTGTAATAGAAATAAAATTAAAAAAAAAAAGCTGTGAGGTTGGCACAGCTTCCCATATGCAGCTGGCAATACAAATCAAAGGTATTTCAAACCTGTAGTTTGGTTACACAATTTTAAAATTGGAATAAATTATTTGTGCCCTTCAGACATGTGAAACATTTTTAACACAGCATGACTAAATTTCTTTTAAATTTTCATCAGAAATCTATGAAAACTGACAGAGAGCAACTGTACCTATATATGCACATAGAATTAAAATAACATTTCTTTTAAGAATTGAAGCTGCATTGCCCATAGTTAGAAGGGAAAATATTATTATAACTAAGGATAAGATTAAAAGTAAAAGTAAGAGTAATAAGAATAATAGGAATAAGACATGAGCATTCACAGACCTACAGGAGGGATTGGTTATTAACTACCAGATCATGAATGACAGTACATTCCTGGAAAGGGGCAGAGGGAGAGAAGAGAATGCTGATGTTTCTTTAAATCTCCAATGTATCACGACGCTTACATCATGCTGCGTTGGGTTACATCATGTTACGACTAGTGATGTAACCCGTCGCAATGCAATGCACACATCGCACAGTCAGCACTTTTTCAGCTTGTCCACATGATCACCGTGGCCAAGAGAGGTTTGCTTGTGTTAATTAAAAATATTGTATTCCTGTGGTATTTATGGTTGGTCGTGAATAGAAACTTTCTTGGCTTAAGAAAATGCAGGAAGGAAAGCAGAACTAAAAAGCATCCTAAATATGTTAAGACAAATGTGTAGAACATGCAGAAAGGCTTGGTCTGATGATGATATGAAAAGCCACCCACATGAATATATTATAGAGTAAACTTAGGAACAAGTAAATCAGGGGAGAAAAACCAGATGGATCACTCACTATAAGCATGTTTCCTCTTTAAGGATAAAATACTTCTTTGTGTTCAGTCAGGGGGGGTTCTTGGGGGTTGTTCTCTTGCAGGGGGAAAAGTGGGATTTTTTTTTTTTTTTTTTTATGGAATGTGTTAAGTAGAACTTTAAGGCAGGATTTAATGGTAAGCTTTTCCTACATGACATGGATGTTGTGCTCTTGTGTTCCCAAACCAGGCTTCAGCTTAGGTGAAGCAACAATTTCATGCAGAACGAGGCTGCTGACAGATTGGAACCGTGTCATTGCCTGTTTCTCCAATGCACATGCTGGAGTCTGAAGCAGCTACAGTGTGGTTGATAGTGGAGCTGGTGCCCAGCTGTACGTCCCAATAGCTGGGACAGCAGCAGCAACTGTGATTAGAGACTAATATTGCACACCAACTGTAATCATTTGCCTTATTATTTAAGACTAAAGCCAAACAAGTCTAATCTTTGTCTCACCTTATTCCTTCTTAGCCCCTAGTGCTTGAGCAGAAACATCAGAATATGGGTATGGGCAATTTTTACAAGTATCATCAATTTGAAAATATGACAGATATTTAAAAGCATGGTTGAAGCTTTTCCTTGTCATAAGTCACAGTAAGTTTGTTATTTCCCACTTTTTTTTTTCACATTATCCTTGGGGAAGCACTCTTTTCTCTAAATGCTAAAACATAGGAAAGATAAACAGTATACTCAGAAAACCACTAATTTTTTTATTGATCCCATACTCCTTAATATTTATGTTTAGATGGAGAAATAGCCATGTGTGTAGGATGCAAAAAAAACTGGCTAGGAGAATATGATGTCATATGCTAGTACAGTCTTGCTTTTTCTCCTGTCAGATTTGAGCATAAATTATGTCAAATTATATCTACTGAAAACGTATTTTGACGGTTGTTTTTATGTCCAGTTTCTTCCATTCTGTCTATCTTTGCAATAGGTATACACAGAGAATGCAGTCTTTTGATTTTCCACTCTGTTCTCCTCTATGCACGCACAACTTGCTCAAACACACATGCATACAAAAACTGATAATCTCACTTTTTGTTGAAGAACTGAGTATAAATAGAATAATTTTTTAAAGTTGGTCTTCAATTTAGATGTGAAGATGTATTCTCCTCCACTGGAGGTTATAGTCAAGAAAGCGTTTACCATTTCTTGACTAAATCCCACCCTTTCTGTCATTTGCTTGTAACTGTCTTCTTGCTAGAAGCTAATTCAACTGCACATGTGATTTCTTCAGAGTTTGTCTCAGACAGAAATGTGTCAAGTTAACAAAGAATGATTGTTTAAACTGATTAAGCTAAAACATTCTGACTGAAATAGGTTAGGAGACAATCATTTGACTAGCTTCACAAGCAGAGGCAGAAATTGCTATATTGGAAGGTGGCAAGCAGTGACTTTCTTTGCTGCCACAGCTGCAGTATGAAGAGGATGCATCCGCTTCTCTGAAATACTTAAGCAGGTGAGAAGTGATTAGCACAGAGGGAAGGATTAAGAATTTACTGGAGAAAGATAAACAATAATTCAATCTCTGAGAGTCAAGTTAGAACACAGAGCGGTATTATGCTATCAGGAAGCAGGAGCCACAAAGCAGCAGATGCCAATGAAGGCACTCAATATAGCTGTTCCTCAAAAATATATGACTCCAAATTGCAAAAGAAGCATTTAATCTCATTTATCTTCATATTCTTCCTAGTCCTTCACCTTTACAAGACAAATCAAATCCCCCTATAGTAAAACAATACTAATGAAGTGCTTGGAATCCGATCACAACACAGTCAAAGTGACTAACCGTGACTGACAGAAGAAAGAGAAAGACATTTCTGGAATGGAATCTTGATCCTGGTACTTCAGAGAAGTCTATATATGTATCAGACATATGGCCTCTCTGAAATCAGGTCAAACTGGAGGCAGTTTTACTTCAAGTGGAATAAGAGTAAAGTGCTACAATCTTAAATGACCCATTCTAAAGGAAAACAAAACCAAAGCCAATGTAAATACAATGGTGCAGGCAGACTGATTCTATTAATATGGTTAGGTTTATGTGGAGAATACAATCTTTAGATGCGGTGTTTGAACAGCAATCAATTTTTAAAGCTGATGTATTAAAATAACTGAATCCCTGAAGCAGGAAGTGAAAAGAAAGGAGACTGAGCCTGAAGGTTGTTCCTAAGGCACTATACCTTCCAGGGCTCCTTCTGGGACAATGCTAATTATGAATCAGCTTTCATTCCAGGTTTTGCCTAAATGCACAATCTAGCCATAATATTAATATAAATATTAATAAATACTCATATCATTGAATCCAGCAAGGACTCATTCTTTTCTAAAGCAAGAATGTTTCTAAGCAACTCTGAATCAGGTCAGAATCCCATAAACATTAAGTAAATTGAAAAAGCTTCCTTTGTAGATTATGTAAAGCCTTTAAGGGAAAAGTTTAGGTTTATGGATTAACTTGCTCTTAGGCTTATGCTAAAACATCTACATTTCCTTGTAATCAGTAAGACAATTTATTCTGTAATTTTCTACCACCTTAGTGAAAAGCACTGTGTTCTTCCTGCACCCAAGGAGCAAGGATTCACAACATGACAAGCTAAGTTAAAATAATCAGGCTTCTGCTCTTAAGGAATAAGTAGAGTGTAGCAGAGTGAAAACTTCAGCAGTTTGTCACACACAAGAGAATTCTTTGCAAAATGATGCACCCTGGCATAAAAAAAATAATTTATGAGCAGATAAGTATGTTCTTTTTTTTTTTTACTGATACACAGCTTCACAGATATTTCTTTATAGTCACATTCATATCTTTGCAAACTAATCTCAAAGTCAAATTTAATTGAAACTGAAAATTAAGTACCTAAATAGTTGATCAGATCCATGTGGAATCTAAAAAAGCCTTTAAAAGATCCAGTCTTACGTAGTTTTGAACCCACTACACATTTTTTGTGTAACAAGATTTACTATCTTGAATGCTGTAGATATACTCTTTTCATCATGATTTTTCCTAAATCATTATGTTGTCCTTATTTTCACTGCTGTTATACTGAAGTTCTAATCCCTGTTTAAAATGTGACAATCTTACTGTTTATTGCATTTGTAGAAATGCATCTTCATATAAGCAGCAAAAGCAACCACTGACTTTATCCTAGGCAGAGATTACATTCAATAGCATTATGAAAGAATATGTCTTGTTTCCACACTAAATACTGTTATTATTTTGTGTAGCTGGAGTGAGATGATGACTATTTTGTTATATCCATTTGCTGAAATAAGACAGTATTGAAGAAAAAGTAGGCCTCTGGCAGCTTAGGGAAAATGAGCTAGAAAAGGACAAATTTAGTATATTAACAACTTGCCTCCTCAACCCTCATTAAATTTGGTATCTGCTCTTTCTGAAATGCATTCTATTGTATGTGCACATAAACGTATGTTTGTGGATCCTAAAAGTTCTAGAAGGGTCAACAGGTAGCAGAAAGGCAAACAGGTTGTTTAATCCTTGCTTTACTCTCAGTACAATGAAACACAGTGTGAACTTTGCTGCAAGACCTGTTAGGGCGACTGTCGTATGTGTTCTAAAAGCATTGCTAGAATGACAGACCATAAGTTCTGCTTCTTCCATTGCTTATACACATGCTGCAAATGTAAACCTGGAAATGATACCAAGGAAAGCATGAGGTTAATGGAGAACTACTATCTCAAGTCTACCTGCAATTTAAAAGAAAAATATTGAATTTGTACAAGAAGAAACTAACTTGTGCTAACTCCTTCCTTCTGATAGTCCACTCAGATAAGATATCCACACTGACACCTATAGATAAACAGAAATTATATGCTAGGGACTGAATTCTGAAGAAGCTTCTTTAACAGCAGAACATGGCCTCAAAACTCAACGACAAGCTCTTATAAGAAACCCTTAAAAGTTCCAGAATTAAACTCCCTTTCCATACGTGACTGGAAGAGAATATGTCAAAAGCAGACAGCACGTCAGACTAAGAGGACCTTAATTAGTAGTTCAGGCAATAAAAAAAATAAACATTAGCCATGTTTCCATGAAACCTCCAGTAAGACCTAAGTTATTAGTGGTGTACAAAGAAGAAGATGCATGTTCTTTTTCAATGTCTCCTTTTCTTCCCTAGTTGCCTTAGACCATGCTAAAATTCCCTAGTTTCTATCCTGTTCCTTTGGAAATTCATTCTGGAAACAGTGTGATGGCTATGGGACCAAAAGTTGCTGTCAAGTTTCCTTTAGAAAAACCTGGACAACTTAATCAAAGACTATACATAGCACACATGATTGAATAACCTGGCTACGTCTGATATCATATAAAGTAGTTGTATTGCCTGGAGGGCAGGAATTGGACAGGAAACCAATAACCTGTCAAAAACTAGAGGAAAAGGTAATCATTTGAGCAAGCTTCAGATAAGTGAACATAGTGTAATACTTCCATAATTTATACTATGTTCAAAAACATCAGGAAGAGTCAGTGAACAACAAAAATCAGAAATCCATGCATGAGTGCATAAAGCCATGCATGAGTGCATTCAAATGAAGTGGAAACCTGTAAAAAATTTTTTTCAGGAAAAGAAAAGTGACTACTAGAGGTAGCTCCAACTCCAGGCATCAGGTTTCAGATCCTAACTATTTCATAGGGGGTTTTGGCCGACATCAATGTCTCATTCTTTGTGAAGATGGTTTAAACCCTTATTGAACTCAAAGTGAGATTTCTGCTGTTTTTCCATATACTACATGTTAAATTACTAAGAATAGCCTGAAATCAATGTAATTGCTCACAGATGTAAATATTTATTGTGCAATGCTAGAAATATAACAGAGGACTAGGGAGCAGAGAACTAAGCTTGAGTGTTATAATACACACAGTGTCTAAAAATTCTGAATCAAAAAAAAAAAAAAAGCCTCAGTGAGCACTACACCTCAGTGAGTAATAGAGAGAAGAAGTCCCCCCCCGAAAACAATTTATGCCATAAGTGCCAAAGGTAACAGGAAGGCCTTATGAGTCCTCATTAAGTAGTTTAGTTCTAAAATGTGTATCTACAATTCTCTTGTGAACAGAGTTTCTGCCATTTCTGCTGTACAGTTTACTACTTAAAAGAAAAACAACCAACCCTATAGATTACATTAACGAGTGGTAAAGCAATGACTAGAAAGAAAATAGAAAAAACAACCCCCATAATACTAAAATGCAAATCAGCTTTCAGAAGAACACAGAAGTTTCAAGTATGTGGAAGAAAGAAGCAGCTTCCATGAGGCCCTAAAAGGTTGTCTGGCATATATAAAGTAGCAGCATACAGGTATCCCTGAGCTAGAACCAAGCAGACTTACTGGTGACAAGAAGCAGAAAAACCTCTATCACATTCTTCCTACTTAATCTAATTAGGTCTGATAAGTGATGAGAACTTATATAGTTTAGGTGGAGCCTCTTTAAACAAAATGAATGAAGTTAAATTCTCTATTTAACAAACAGATCCTTTTCTTTTTAATAGTGTCTGTTTTGAGCACTTACCAGTAATTTGGTACTGTCAAATAGCAATGGTTACTCAGGGTAAAAAAATCACTGGAGTGGGAAAAATTCTTTTTACTATTACATTATTAGTAGTAGAAATAGTAGCAGTATTACATTATTATTATATTGCTATTATTACAAATGTATTTTTTTTTCACAATTCAATGAAAGAATGCAGGCTTTCTTTGTCAAGCAGAACTGAGGTAAATGCAGCATTAATTTAAATGAATATCTGTACATGAAGTAATCTGTTTCTAATGACTCTCCAATACTCTCAAAGTTAGTTATTATTATTTACAAAAAATTAAGCTATTATTTTGCTTATTTAATTGAATGAAATATTATTTTTATTATTTTTCTTCTAACCATTATGAACAAGAATAAACAATTAAAGATTATTCTTCTCTTTCCCTTGTAAAAACAAGCTGTGTTGTTACAAAAATTGATTCCTACATTAGTGTAATTCATAGGCCTAAATTTGCACTACAACTTAGAATTCCAAATAGAAATTGATAAACTCTATTAGACAGTCTCTTACTTGAAATCTCTTCCAAGATAAGTATATATATGTATATATATGTACAAACAAATATATATGGAATAGAAAATATATGCAAAAATATATGTAAAATACACAAAAAAAAATAAAATAAACATATATTTTGTTTTAGAAAACTCAGCTAAAGTAGATGAAAATCACTGAAAATGCACCACCAAAGTGCAAGCTACGGTATTTGAATCCTCCTCATTTGTATATTGTATTCTTATTGCTCAGAGTAAACATACTCATTATTCATCTATCTGTATTATTTCCTATTTATCCATCTGTATTACTTTCAAACAGGTTCAGATCAGTGAAGTTCCAAATGCCATGCTCTTTTGCTATCCCTCAGAGACAAGCATAGTGGCCTCACAATCTCTTCCTGTAATTACACCCTCCCACGCCGCTGCAGATGCATTCCACTGGCACAGAGCTGTTCCTGTGGAATGCATCTGCAGGGAGCCCCGTGGTGAAAAGCTCACATGTGGGGTGCATGTCTCTGGCTCCTGCTCTGAGCTACACCCACATCTACTGCCCTGAGGCCTTCCACCACAGCCAGCTCTATCTGGGATGGATGTCATGTGCAGGCTTTGTGGGGGCTGTCTTTTCTAATGTTGAGACTTTCTTAGGTAACAGCAAAAAAATCAAATTGTACAGCCAGTTAGATACAATTAAAGAGAAGGGAAGGCTGCCACACATTTAATACACACTCATAAATCCACGGTGTCCTGCTCCATCCAAGTTTGACTAGCATTCAATTCTGTGGAAATACCTGTCACATTAGAGTTGAATATTTATACAAAGTTACCATACTAAACCTTGAAGGAAGCTGGTATCCCCACAATGGTTTTATTTGTTTGCTAGTTTATTTTCATACTGGGTACTCCCTACAAAAAGAACTATCTCTGAAAACACAATATAGCTAACATATAATTTTCAAAAAAATCCTGACAGATAATTGCATCATTGGAATTACTGTTGTGTTCAGTTTGGTCAAAACCAACATAATAATAATAAAACACTAGTTGTACCATATCTTTGAACCAAGATTGGTAATAGTAAGTAAAGTTCAACGTTTAACAATAATTTATCCTTAGATAACAGTAAATGTCTCATACAGGAAGACAAGAAGTATTTTCTTACTCTATTTTCACCATTAAAATTCTTTTCTATGCAAAAGCATTTACCCTGCTGCTTTAATTAAAGCTGTAAAAGAGAAAATAAAAGTCCTTTCATTTCTGTTCTGTATCTAATGTTGATATTCATGTGATAGTTTTGTTCTTACATCACAGTCAGAGACTAAATTTGGTCCACAAGAGTTATTGCTCTCTGTTATTAGTGGTAATCAATACTGGCTTGTGTTACATGCATAATTGACAATTTAGTGCTCTTTTATACTAGATTACATAGTTTGTTCTTTACAAATAAGAACTCGTTCATCAAGCAACTAATATTTCCTCTGAGGAAAGCCAGGATTGACTCAGGAACTCTGCCTTCTCTATTGCAACAACTGGCAGCCCAACCAGCATGACCATATTAACCAGTCTAGCACAGCCGGCGTTTAAGTCAGGACTACCCAAAATGAAAATATCTCTTGCTGCCTTGAATTGTCACACAGGACATGGAAAGATCTGGGAACACTGTGAAAGGTGGGGAGTCAGAGAGACTGCAAAAGAGTACAAATGTCTAAGGAACAAGGTGGTTTGGTTTTTTGGTATTCAAATTATTATTATTTATGCAAGAGCTCTCATATTAAATATCTGTGAGGGCCAGTGCAGGGGCATGGAGCAGCAACATTCCTCTGTTCTTATCAATTTCATCTGTTAATATATACAAATTAAGATATGGTGATTCCACAGAACCAAGTTAAAAGCAAATTCTTGCTTGTATTATGAAAACATTTTCATTATTTTCTTTTATGTTTTTTCTTTCTATACACACTGGTAGTAGTGTTTTGCTCACAGAATTTAGCCTTCGTGGTCCATGCAAGAGCTGTTGGCAGTAAAGAAATTATACTGTCCACACAGCTTGACTTCCTCCTTTTTGGATGCACTGCTCTTGTTCGATAGAAAAAGAAAAAAGAATGCCTAAAAATGCAAGAGATTCCAAGTATATAAAATTGGAATATAAATCTGCCAAGTCACATGGCT
Organism: Coloeus monedula; assembly: GCF_965178545.1. Classification (NCBI taxonomy): domain Eukaryota; kingdom Metazoa; phylum Chordata; class Aves; order Passeriformes; family Corvidae; genus Coloeus; species Coloeus monedula. The sequence continues at coordinate 97,723,348 of NC_138783.1, forward strand.
ACTAATACACTAATTATTGCAGTACACTAATTATCGGCAGTGTACACCCTCAAAACAAGGACTTTCTACTGAAGTTTATCCTGCTAGTTCTGAAGCTAAATTTAGACCTACTGTTGTCAACAAAAAAGATCATTAACAACTTTATATGCTCTGTAGTTTAAACAGAAAATAATTGGGGGGATAGAGTATATATATATTGAAGCGTTCATTAAAAAAGACAGAGTAAAATTGAATTATAGAAAAGGCTGCATAAAAGCTGCAAGGATGAATACATGGCTACTCATATGCAACAGATAGGCAGGCAGTCACTGTGTTCAAGAAAGTCCAGCAGTATTATTTTCAAACGGTTCAATAATAAATTCTGGAAAAGAGGCCAATGAATTGAGGAAAAAAAAAAATCCACAAGATAGCAAATATGTAAGACAAAGCTTCTCAAAAGTCCAGGAGCTACTAATGTTTCTATAACAAAGTTTATATGATATATCAATGAAGGAAAACAATCAAATAAAAGAAATTTTTTGGGTATATCCTGCATAATACCACAACAGGAGAAGAATTAGAATGAAAAATTCATGAGAGAATACACAAGATGCTTAAAACTGCAGAACATGAGAAGTTTCTAACTACCATGGCAATAAATGGTCATTAATAACTGCATAATTAATACACTTGAATGCAAATGGAAATAGACTCCCTTGAATCTATTCTTTACTGTGATGGTGACAGAGCACTGGAACAGGACTCCCAGAGGCTGTGGAGTCTCCTTCTCTGGAGATATACAAGACCCACCTTGACACAGTCCTGTGCAACCTGCTCTAGGTGAGCCTCCTTTAGCAGCAGAGTTGGACTAGAAGATTTCCATAGATCCTTTCCAATCTCAAACATTCTCTGATTCTGTGAACTACTTTGATTTCATGAATCAAAGTAGTTATGATCTTCTCTGAGATGGGAATTCTGGTCTAGAAAGGGATCAGGCTGCACCTTCCATTAAAATTTTTAATCTCAGATTACTAAAGAATGCACCAGATAAGAAGAAATTTGATGAACAGGTATTATTTATTTGTGTGCATGCATGTGTGTTTATACACTCAGGATATATTAGATACTGAGTGCTCCCTTATGCAGAAGTCAATTTCAACTGTTTGTGAAACAAATACATTTGACCTAAGACAAAAAGATATTTCTACTGATTGCAGTCTATTTAAACTTTCTAAGTATGACAAAATTCTTTAAAAGTCAATGTTGTCCAATCATACAGCTTACTTCAAAAAAAAAATCACTTTGCTCATAAAACACTAAGAAAATATCTCAAGCATAGTACAGAGTATGAATTTTCTACATAAAATTAATACACTTGTGGCTAAACAAAGAACTGCTTTTGGCCTACACTAAAAGATGAAATAAAAACTACTAAATATGCCTATTCAGACCAGTGAATGTAAGTCCAAAAAGGAGAAAATTAAAAGCTAAAGGTTGATTCATAAAAACACTTTATTTGCAGAGAAAAAAAAGGAGATAGATATAGTAAAGGGACCATAGCTAAGAAATAGTGAAGATGCTGTGCTACTTGGGAAAAGAAAAAAGTGGGAAAGGTCATAATTAAATGTCTGTGTCCTATCACAACTGTTTTTTATCCACTTGTACTGTTATTTCTGGGAAAATGTACGTTTTCTTTAGCAGCTTAGATCTACTTTGCCATGGTCCAGTCTCACCAGAGAGGATTAATGATGCTCTCTGTGTACTCTTTGTTCTGGTAGGAATTCAGGCCAGGCTTCCCCATGACGGTGAAAATTGCTTTTCTTGCAGTCACGGCTGCTTCGTCTTTTAGCAATCTGGTCTAGCAAATCAGTCCTGCTCAGTGAGGTTCAAACTAGAGAAATGTATTGTCATGACCATTTGCTAACTGTTAGCATTTCCCCACTTTGCTAGAGCTTTGGATTGCTTCTCAAACCAGCTTTCTCCATAATTAAGCTCAAGTATTTAACTTGGGCACACTGTGAGATTTGGCTGCTATCAGATATTCCTTTACTGGATGTTCTGACAGCGGAGTGCCCAAGGTTCCATTGTGGCCTTAAGAAAACAAATGCAGTGCTTATATATCTAACTGAGCTTGCGACTCCTCCCATGAGGGCTGCTGCACTCAACAGAAGCTTTCCTTTAGGTGGAGAACTGTGAAGTCTACCAGCTTCCCTAAAATACTTTCCTCCAAGCTGAAGCATTGACAGCTTGTAAGAGAATAAAGGAACATTTTATTTTTCTCTAGTCATTTCTTTAGTCAGTGACTTTACCTAAGAAATGTAACTTTTCAGTAAAAATGTAGAGTTTGTCCTTATCTCTCTTACCTGAAAGCTCACCTATGCTACCCTATTTTGCATTAGGAAGTACTGAAGTGTAATGCAAATTATCAGTGTATACGGGTAATTTTGCAGGAAATGCCAAACAAATATGAATGTAATTTTCAAGGCAATTATCAGGCAAAGAGGTTAGTGCACTTTAATCGTTTATGAAAAGTTCCCAAGGGTGTATATAACTTCTGGGTTACAGGCAAGCCAACATATTTTTTGAAAACAATGTGCAAGGCTCTTAAAATAATCTGTTCATAAACTTCAGGAATTATCATAGGCTATATTTGAGTGGCATTAAGCCTGCAGGAGTATGTCATGCTTTGTCTGGCTAAAAAAGAAGTGTTAATAAATGCAGGTCTAAAATTTCCACAAAGAACATAGCAAATCGCACGTATAATCTATCTGTGATTTCCAAATTACTGAAATCATATTATTGATTAAAAATAATCCCATAAAATCTTCTCATTTGCCCATCAATATGTCACTGGGGGTGGTGCTCAACATGACCAATATGTTGTTTTATGATCATGAACACACAAGGGTGCTGCTTATTCTGTTTCATGTAGCAATGGGGAGCAAAGACGACAGGCCCCCTTGTATGTCCCAAGAAGATCCGGTTTTTTCCAAAAATTACCCCCTCTTTATACCCTTAATGTCAACTGAAACCAAGCTGAAGCCTAACAGAACTTAACAGAAGAAGGACACTTCAACCACTTTAACAAATATAACCCCATATTCCACAGTTTACCCTGTAGTTCACATTGTCTTCAGATATGGCTAGCATAAAATTACCAATTACATATTGATACACATCTTGATTACAAAAGCTGACACATGCTTAAGTTCTTAGGGTGTGAATCATTACTATTACAACACATTAAATAAACTGGCTGTTCATAGTATGTGTACCTTAGACTCACAACAAACTTTGATAAAACATGCTAGCTTAAGCATCATCCATTAAGGGTTTTTTACACCTAGGTTAAAAGCCAGGACATTTATAATAGACTAAGAAAGTGCATAGTCAACTCATGCAGCTATCTCTTATACTGCAATAGCCCAATTGTGTTTGAAATTTTTTCAGTCCTTCTAAGTTATGAGGAAGACGGAGAAATGCACTTGCCAGTAGTACCAAGGGGACACATCCTCCATGGAACAATTTAGACTGTGGAATCACGACAAGGTTACAGACAAGGTTACAGTTAACTGATCAGAGGAATAAAGCTAAGGAATACACAACCAAATGCTTTATTTAGGTAATGGGAACCAGGGAAAGGTGGGATATTTTTAATAACCACCTCCCGGGTTATGTACAAACCAAACATTTTCTAGTTCAACACAAAGTAAGTGTGCTGCATACAAAATACAATATCTTTGAAGAATTAAACTCTGAAAAAAGAAGTAGTCGGTTGCTCCCTCAAGGATGGTTTAGCAGCCACAAGAAAGTAAAAATAGTCAGTATGGGTTAGGGTCTTTGATCTACACAATCTTAGCTGAGTGAAAAGGGTACTAAACAAATCCTGTGCATAAAGAATGCATCTGGTGTCCCCAAAGTTCTGGACCCAGTGTAAAAGTTCATATACCATTAGGTCCATTCTCAGGAGGGGGTTTATACGTCATGCAAAGTATTCATTTCAGAATGGTCTACAAGGGTTATGCCAGCTAGATCATAGCCATCTGGCAGATTTGTTAGAGCAAACACTTAATATTGTACTCATGAGTAATTTCTTTACTACTTGAAAGATACTGAAGAAAATTAAAGGACTCACAGAAACATTCCAAGCCATTTGTTGCATCTGCAAAGAGTATACTTTCTTCCAAAATCCACTTTTGACATCTTGCTTTCAGTAAATTTTATGAGAGAAACCTATTAATTATGCATCACATATTAGTAACAACCTCTTTGCATTCCTCAGAAGGTTATCTGATCCCTTCTGAGTTTGAACACATTACACTGAGAGCTTATACACTTTACCCAGTCACAAATTCTTCCCCATCTTTCAGTATTTAAATGCCTTGGGATCTTCTTCTGGCATAAGTCTGATTGCCTGTATGTATTTTAACTCTTGGAGAAATTCTATCTGCTGTCTCATTTTTGACTACTCTGTGAATATTGAGAATAAAGAATTAAATGCAAACTTTTAATAGAAAGGCTTCAATCTTCTATCAGTAAATGAGTCAGATCAATTTCTAGATGCCTTAGTTTTAAATGTCTTTACCTAATTATTTAAATTCATTATGGTACAATGGCACCCAAATCTATTGCTCTTTAGACCTTTCAGAGTTTTGCTTGGAGGTTACAATACAATGCAATGATATGCCAAGTGCTGCCAGAAAATGGATTACCAAGGAGAGTAAGACAGACCCTAGAAAAACACTTTGCACGCACACACACACACAAAAAAAAAAAAAAAAGGAACCGAGTCTTTTATGTTATAAGTATATGGGAAGTAATTTGAGCCTTTTTTCACCCAGACATACTTCCTTCTTGCAGTTATTTCTAATCCTAATCAGAGAAAAAAACTGTGATACTCATTTTCTAAATGGACAACCAAGGGACAAAGGCAACAGATGATCGATCTCACGTCTCTCTCTTTCAGACCTCAGATCTCCTCAGTGCCACTGTACCTAAGCAATAACGGTGGTTTTGGTAATTTATTTAAGAAAAAAAAAAAGAATGAAACCCAAGGCAATTTTACTTCACATCTCGTTATTAAACAAAAAAGCCTCTCTGTACAAGAAATTGAGAAAACGGTAGGTTAAGTGGTAGGTGTTTGTAGTTCCAATTTAGGCTTACAAAAGAAACAGAAAAGTCGCAAAACAAAAAAAAAAATAAAAGTAACTTGTGCCAAAATAATACTTTCACTTAGTACATCATGAAGGAAAAAATGCTTAAACGAGCTCCACTTATAATGCAGAAATAACTGTTTTATAATCTGGTTTTAGGAACTAATAGTGTCTATCGTATTATTTGTGTTGAGGCAAAATAGGAAAAAAATCACAAGAAGAAAAAGAAAACTAATATAGGCAATCAGATACAAAAGCTATATATTAGAATTTGGAAGAATTTAGTTAACAATCCCAACACCAAGCCATTTTGATTTACTGTATTAGACATGCAAAACAAGCACGGTAAAGTAGCCTGCATTTAGAAGTTTGATACAGTATTATGAAGCAACAAATCCAGAAGTAGCACTCAAAAATGGAGTAAACTATTAATTTCATAATATTTAAAAAATCTTGATACATCCTAGTACTTTCTGAACTTATAATTTCTTACTAAATTCTTCATTTATTTAAGAATAATAGAAAATTAACTTAAGCACTACAGGCCACACTTTCGAAGGTGCTAAAAACTGAAAACTACTGTTTGAACTAAAGCAGAATAAGTGTTACATGATAGAAATCTTTCATGGCCTTCCTAGATGCTCAGGCATTTTTATACAAAACTGTATGCATAGACCTGACATTTAACAAAACCCTCAAAAGTCAGTATCTGAACATCATCCTTCCCCTTGAATCTTGCAATATCCGAAATACTTTCTAGGCATGTTTATACCATGGGCTGTGGGGTGACCACTTTATGATGGCAACTAAAATTCAAGGAAGAACTGTTCAGCTAAAAAATGAAAAATGAAAACAGCAGCAAACAACAACAATTAAATTAAAGCAAACCCTAACTTACTACAGCAGGGTACATTATCATCCTCATGCACTATCCTATGGGGCAAATGCAGCTTGGCAAGCATAGCTGAGTGGCCCACTGAAGGAAACCAGTACAGAAGGACTAATACATGAAAGAGAATCAGGCTTTCTCTCTTGGCCTGATTCTTTTACCTCCACTGCGTATTTAATATATATTAGCTATTATATATGCATAGCAACCCTTGCTAAAATTTTTTAAGAATCACAGCTGATGTTTTCTCACCTATTGCTGCTTCTTTTGTGTGATTTTGGTAAAAAAATAGATAGGGAAGAATATGCAGATAACACCATTTTTGGAAATGGAAACCGAGTTTACACTTTATAGTATTACTTGGTGCAGTGAGCAAATGGATTCATTTATAAAATGATAGTGGCCAAAGTAGGGAAGAAGAAGTGGTTACAAGGAATAGTGAAATTGGATAGAGAAGAAATAAAGCTTGAACATCTCTCAGCAGTTTATTTTGGAAATGGACAGAGTTAAGAATAAAAATTTACCTATTTAATCCATCTACTACAGTTTACTCCTGGGAATAACATTGAAAGCATTACGGATAACCCTGTGAGAATGAGAATAAAGAATACACTATGCAGTATGACTTTTAGAAACTTATCCCATTCTTTACATTCACATTAATGCACTTATTTGTATTCAGTTATTTCTTCAATTTGTTTTCACTAAAATATTCCCACTGAGAGATTGTCTTACTGAACTGCTCCTTTTGTACGATGTCTGTGTTATTTTCTTTGACTTAGGTATACTTTCAGGTAATTGTTAGTGACAAAGCATAGCAGTTACTCCATAGGGATGGTTTTATGCATCATCACAGTAAACATCTGATTTGATCCAACTCCCAAGGACCACCCTTGACATCAATTGCATCTCAGCCTATTGCATCTAATCCCTGAAGGCAGAACAGGGTCTATGGCTTAGGTAGATGAGAAAAGCACCTCAAATCCTTAGGACCAGAAAAGTAACTGTCTTTTTGAATCAGATACATTATGAATCCAAAAGCAAGGTATTTTGGAGGGGAAGCCCTCCAGCATTTGTGTAATTTGGCACTTTCTATGACTTAATATAGTTTAGTTATATTGTTAATTCCAACAAAGTGAGAGCAAAAACTTAAAAAATATTTTAAATTAGAATGAAACTTCAACATGCTCAACATTTTTTGTCTCAGTGAAATAGAAGGAGGCAGAACACATTTGGCACTTTACATGATTTAGCTGTATAACTATAAAACAGAAGATGGAAAGAGAATGGCATTCATTAAAAAAAAAATTTGCTTTTCTTTATATTTTGGTTTTGAAATGGAAGAACCGAATCAATAATTTTTTAGGCAGGAATGTTTATACTAACTCACCATGTTTATACTAACAACCAAACAGATCAAGTTCTCTACTTTGGAATCTGTTCTTTCATTGAATGCCTTGCAAGTATTATCCAATTAAAAACAGGGGCATTGACAGTATGCTTATCACCTAAACATTTATTATTTTACAATTAAAAAAATAGTTTTGTGTAAATTTGTCAGTGCGAGTGTATGTTTTGCTTGGAAAAGTTCTATCCCTCATATAAATTCATCGGTTCACAACACCAGAATCAACACTGTCAACTTTATTAACTTGCAGCTTGGGAAAGGTGGAATCAGATCCCTTCCTATCTGTTTAAACAGCAAAAACAAGCACCTGTTTGAATGTTTTACTACTGCATTCACTAGCATTATTTGTGTCTCTTTCAGTGATTCTTAGGGACAGAAAATTAGTTTGCTGGAAACTTGTGCTCCCTCTGCTGTCTGAATCAAGCATAAAAAGCCAGCAAAAGCACTACCATGGGGGCAGTATTACAAATGCAGAATGATTTTTTGAATTTCCTGGACACCCTAAGAATACTACACAAAAGATAATTTGATTCTAATTTATTTGAAAGAGGATGAAATGTATATATTTGGACTGGGTTTTCATTTGCCCTACTGCATATTTAATAAAACAGACAATGTATCCATGATTTCCAGCTATGATGGCTTGTAAACATTACCAGTGACTAATTGAATAGTCATTTGAATCTGTACAAAGCAATTTCCCTCCATTAGATTAAATATGTCACACCCTGTCAATGAAAAATGTATTTAACAACAACCCAGCAATTATAAGCATTTTGGAACGAGGCAACAGAGATTCTATTTGTAACTACAATTCCCTATATATAGTGTAGGAATTTGGCTTAGCATCACAAGTAAATTTATTCTTCACTAAAAGTTTGCCTACAGCATGAACTGTAAAAGAAAAATTTTCCTTTTATTATTACAATTCTGTAATGGATTTTTAACACATCAGTACCAGATAGCTATAAGCATTAGTTCATTTTCACGGTTTCATAATAATTATTTCTTATTGTTTTTCTCTTTGGGTACCAGGAGCAAGGTGCAGATTAAAAAAGCCTTAAACCCCAAGAAAATTAATTCATCCATATTTCTTCAGATGATAAGATCACAAATAAAATTTGCTATCATTAACTTTCTTTTTTTCCTTTTTTCCTTTGTTCTATTTGGATTACAATTAATATGTTCAACTAATACTATGCTAAAATGTAAGCATACATAATAGATTATATGCCATTCTAAGAATTTTATCTGGAATTGTAAGCAAGAAGCACTGAATAAAGGCCAGAAATATCCTTTCCCTCTACAAAGGATGGAAAACCAATGTACTGTGCAAAATTTCAGGAGAAATTATTGAAAATTTTTTCAGGAATCCTGAGGAGCAAATAATGAGCATTTGCTTTTTTTCAAATTTGTGTTAATTTATTCTGCAGATAGCTAAACATTTGTAGAAGAGAGTTGTAACTTTTCCTAGTTGACAAACTACCTCTGACTGTAGCATTGATGTGGGTACAATTCCTTGAAATATTTTCACAGATGTGACTGATTTATGAGCCTTGTGATTTAGCTGAGCTATTCAGCATATGTCAGTTTTGTTTGAACCTGCAATGAATGTGCAAATTAAAGGAAACTGAATCAAATTTTAATGAAAAGATACAAATAGCTTTCAAAAGTTTCACACCAATGCAAAAAATACCTGAAGGAAGACCAATGATATCACAAAGCCTTAACAGGAAATCAAAGCTAATACAAATGGTATTAGACACTGATCAGATCTGACTGCATGTATTCCGCACTGTTCACCACTCAGAAGCCTGCCAAGGACCCACTGCACTGCTCTAGGACAGAGGCACCGCCTCAGTGTTAGCAGGTGTCACATTGATTTGTGTTCGGACAGAAAGCAAGAAGAGACACACAGAACAGCAGCGGAGTACAAAGACATGTTTTGCAGGAGTGAGGAGGAAAGCTCCATTTAAAAACAAAACCTCCCAAAAAACCAAAAAGGAAACCCCAAGCAAACACACAGGAAAAAATCCAAACCAAAACAAAAAGCACCTTGAACAGACAAGTGGGATTCCATGGACAAAATGAAGTAAAATCTGATCTTGTTTCATGACCCACAAGACTAAAGACTTTTTCTTTTGTGTCACTGAGCCTAATGCTCAGCCTCTACAGTTCAAAAAGCACTGTTCTTTAATTAAAAGGATGATAACATTAATTTGCCTTTGCAGAAGAAACATTAATTTGTTGTGTTTTAAAGAACATTCCCCCCATTCTAGCAGCTTTTTCAATATGAAGTAATGATGAGGCCCTAGGAAACGGTGCCAAAAATCCTGTTGGGATTAAATAAAGTCTTATGGAATGCTGAGTCTTCTTGCTAGGCTTCACTGCATATCAGTTCCTGAGAAGGCCATTTGGGTGCAATCCTGTAAAGTGCCTGTGGAATGGGCAGCTCCTGGAGGGAAGGACAGCATTTTGAAATTAGCAACTAAATCTGAATTTATCTCTAAGGATTTAAGAACTTTATTTCATCTAGATTAGTGTCCTGTTCTTTGGTGTCAGAAGGTATTTGCGACAGTTAAAAGCAAGAATGTAAAATAAGGGCCTGGATTACCCACAGCTTTATCCTGGTAGGCAGAGAACAGCCAGACATATGCCGCCTTCTTTCTCACAGATGTCGCAATATTTCTGGATTAGGAGAAGGGGATATATTGGACCCTAACAGTGAAAAAATTGGCTTGAGGCACTCTAACACAACAGGGAGTTTATCTTTCACAATGGAGAGCAATTTTCTCTCTAATGCTAAAAAGTATATGTTTATGTTCAACTGGTGGTACTGTATGCGATAATTCAAACACCGTCATTTTGTCATTTGATTATCAATCCTTCTCACTCTGGAAAGCAATACAAACATTCTACAAAAGTACATGCCTTATTTTGTGTAATTTTTATATAGGTTTTTATAAGCTGAAATGCATTTAAATAATAAAATTTTAATAATTAATTTTTATTTTTCCAAAGTAAACAAACAATTGACTGAATGGGTGGGGGTTAAAAATAAACCAGTCACCGACGAAACCTATGACTATATTGAAACTGAAAACAAAGTTTTGTTATATTTTTGGGTTCTTTTCAGAAAAATATTATTTGCAATATGAAACTGTTTAAACAATATCACCTATAAAAGTCCAAAATATGTTTTAAAACAGATTTTAAATATTTTTAGAAGAAAGTAAAATTTGCTTTTAAAAAAACTTCAGATAACATAGGTAAAACTCTGTGCTCCTATAACAATTACAGAAATTATAATTGACTTTTAAAAATATGTAGTAAAGATTTTGAGGAAGAATAAAAACTGTAAATATATAGAGAAGAGATACTGGATTCTTAATTCCTTAAACATATATACATAAATCCTTGCTTTGATTTCTAAGGTCGCTACTTACATTGAGAAAAGTAGTGAAGAGATAACAAGACAATTAAAATTTTAAGATTATCTGAAAAATGACTTATATACATCTACGGAAACTTAAAACTACATGCGGTTTAGAAGAATCTATTGTATATAAAATTGAGTTTATTTGGAAATGAAAAGTTACTATTATTATTATTACCTCCTAATAATTCAATAAAAATAATGTTGCACAATATTGCACCTATCTTGCTCACTACGACATTATTTCTATGTATGATCCCTTATTTCTTGTAGTAACAAAGAGGCCTTGGATTGGCTTACTTTTTTATTCTATGCCATCAAAAAGTTGCAATGAAGAGACTAATCTTTACACTACCTTTTTCTTTGCCTCAAAGAAAAAGGAAAAAAACTGCAGTTTTTTATCAATTATGTTTTATTAGAATAACTTTGATAAAAATACTTTTTCCAAGTTAAAAACATTACAATTCAACAGCAATGACAAAAAGGCTGAAAACACTCAATTATAAATTAAGCAGATATTTGACATTTCATAATATGCAAAAGTGACAGTCTAAGTCTCATCTTGATCAGCTTTGCTCAAATTTTTCATTTTGTTATTTCCTAGTCAAATAGACACAGAGTCAAGAGCTGCAGTTATATTTCCATTCAGCCTTAATAAGTGCCATGGTCTCCCACCTTTTGTTGGCACTTCAGCTGTATTTATTCTGAAGTAAGTGAAACAAGAGCTCACAAAAAAGAAACAAGAGCAAACCACTGAAGATGCTAAATACTTCATTAGTTAATCTGTAACAGATATATAGTGGATAAGGATCTCCACACTTGTGCAAAATGTACCCTCTATTCATATGCCAAAATAAGTTAAAAGTATATATGCTTACTACTGATCAAGCAAAGACCACAAAAAGTCATCTTTTTTATTTTCTCTTTTGATCTGAACATAGCAGGTTTTAGATAAACATAAAAAGATTTGTCCTTGGTGGGTTTTGTTCTTTGTTGTTTTGCTGTGTTGATTTTTTTTTAAATCTTGCTTTGTTATTAATAAAATGTTGAAGTTTATCATGAAAGAAATACAAATTAAGGGTCTTTTCTTTTTTTCTTTTCTTGTTATAGTTTCTTTCCCCAGTTATGATAGGAGTTAGCAATCTCCTTCAGAATCCACAGATTGAAATGATAAAGGCCAGGGATTAAGCACAGCCGATTAACAGTCTGTGTCCTCTTCAATCTAGCATTTCCATTGTAGATAAACCCATATTCAGACTGAAGTTATAATAAACACACTGTCCTCAATATCATTTCCCTAGATGACCTCCTCAAAACTGACATTCAAGTATTCTTGTGGAAAATTACAGTTCATAGTAACTGAAAAAGCAGCCCAGACAATATACACCCACACAAATAATTCTGAAGATCAAGCCAAATGTTTAGAAAGCAACTGGATAAAATGATAGTTCCACTATAAATATTTTATTTGCTTTAGTTCTGAGTAATTTATTATTACTATAGGTTTGACATATAAAAGAATTGTCCTAGATTTTATCTTTATTGCTTGTACTGTGTATCTTTGAAATAACTGCATTATTATTTATACTTATTGCAAAAAAAAAAAAAAAAGAAAAAAAAAAAAGTACTATAGTGGTTGCAATTCCTTCCCTTCCAAAGGCAAAAAATACCAAAGAGTGAAATTTTACAGCTACCTTAGGTGCTCTGGAACAGAAGTATTACTGTAAGGAAAAAACACTTGTCCAGTGAAAAGCAGAAAAAAGAATAAAAATCTACATGGACAGAATTGCAGAAATATTTTGCTAGGTATGTGTATTAATTTCTATGATAAATAATATTTTCACCTAAAATGAAAAAAGACAGGCCCTAAAAACGAAGACAGTTTTTGCTTTATAAGGACATTTTTAACATGGGAAATTCTGACAGGAATCTCCTGCTATTTGACATTTGAAATCCAGAATCTTACGGGTCTAAAGAGAGGCTATGATTAATACAGACACAGACTGTGTAACAGGTCATTTTAATTTCTTATCCTAGAAGCTCAAATTATTTTAAGGAACTATAGATTTATTTGTTATTTCATTTCATGGTACTTCTTCAGACAAAACCAGTAACATTTTAAACTATTTTTTTATAACTAACTAAACTTACCTACCTAGTTAAAGTGACTGTATTCTACTCTTATTTCCATTAGTTTATAGTGGAAGGATTCCAGTAAAGCAATTCTGAAATCAGATAGAGGCATATGTGCGTTTATTCCTCAATCCTTTATTGAAAGTACATGATCAAAATTTGGTTCCCTTTGGCCAAACCACACAAATAATAAGAAACAGGTCATGCTATATGTGAAAAAGAACTGCAACAAAACAAAACAATGAAAAAACCCCCAAACCTGAGCTTCATTTTGGTTATTCACTAGAATTAATTTGAAGTAAGCATTGCAAATGACTGCAGTTAACTCATTAGTTCTTCATCTATTCTTCTCACCAAAGTTAAAAAAAAAAAAAAGCATAAAAAATGATTAAGTTTCATAATCAGAGCATTTATTAGATTTGGATGATTCCAGCTACCCTTTCTTCTAGAAAACAGCCTCAAAGCTCTTTTAAATCAACCTGTACTGAAGAAAGAATTAAAAATGTGTGAATTTAACTCAAAGTCACTCACTTTGAGATCTTGCTTCAAAAACTAATTTCATGGTCTGTCTCCATAACGACATAGCTTATTTTTGCCAACTAGGACTCATATAATGAAGCATAACATGTTTACCCAGACTGCATGGACCACAATTTAAGAGTTTAGAGTGATTTGGAGACACAGTAACTGAGGACATGTGATTTGTAGGTCAGTTCCCTTTAAGCATCTTTATGGTCAGAAAATTGCATATATTCCTCACCAAAAAAGCCACTAAGTTTTATTAATAAGTGATAAGATATGCAGCATACAATTAAAACATTGTGTACTTAAGCTTCTTGTTCCCCAATGGAACCTTTTAAAAATGCCTGTCATATTTTAGAGGAGCAATCTTACCTTCACCTCATCACTGACACAAACCTTGTCTTCTCATTATTCAGTTACATATTCTTTTATGCATGTGTTTATATTTTCAATAGGAGATACAAAAGCAAATAGATACCATTTACATTCTATCTACCATTTACATACTATTTACATGCTATCATAGTAAAGAAGATCTAAAATCAGGAAGAGAAAACCATGCTTTTTTGCAGAAGTGGACAAAATCTAGAAAAGGTAAAATTATATTTATCAGTCCTTTCTGTTTTAAATCTAACAGCAAATGTGATTAGCTATTATAGCAAGATGAGTGTTATATGTTGCTAGTCGTTCAGCCCACAATATTTCATTATTTTTCATTTGATATCAAATATTATTTACCTAGACATTCACATATATTTTTCTATGTCTAATTTCCTGTATTCCCTAATTAATGAATGAAACCTCCTATTAGATTGGAGGAACGTATGCATTTATTAAAACTGGATTCTAAAATAAGACTTAGTTAGCAGAGCTGATATTCCTTCAGTGAAAACAAATAAAATCTTAACCCAGAATGCTTTCTCAGAGCAAGCTTACCCCGGTGACTAATTAAAAGATGAAGGACCAAATCCAGAACATAAACAAATTTGGGAAAAAATTATCCAAGAAGGAGTGCAATGAGTCTGGAAGAGGGAAAGAACTGGGTTGAAAAGAGCTGCTCCTTTGTCTGCGCACAGAGGCACACACACACATGCAGACACACACTCGTGCACACGGAGCCCCCATAAATGCAGCTTTCCTTTCTAGCATTTTTCCTTAAGCAGCTTGGTAGTATTTACGTTTGCAAAGCTCCCAGTATTCCCAAACCTTACCCCTTTATTTTTAGCTTTCAAGTTTTTGCTTCAGCTGATGAGAACAGGAAAAGAAGGTGGAATGTTTATTTCTGGCAGACAGCTTGGAAATTCTGAGTAAAGAAGCCAATCAAGGCAGAAGGATTATAACAATCAAAGTAGAAAATTTGCATATTTAGAGTATGGTTACTGAGAAATAACAATGCCTTGGTTGTGTAAATCAAACCCTCAGCAAAAGTGAAGGGATTTGCATATCTGGGAGAAATCTGTCATGTTATACATCAGTAACTGCATTCTAATTAGCAGAAAGCATGAGCTTTTAGTGGAATATTAAATCTAAGTGCTAGTAATATTTTTATTTCCTTGTGAAATAATAGGTCATTTGCGGCCTGATGAAAACAGATCTTCTTGCCTGTAGGAAGCAATACTATTCAAAATGACCAAAGATACATTCATCATGCCATGCAGCTACACTTTTTAAGACTGAGATCATGTAAATGTTCAAAGAGTTCTGTATTACCAATTGTGTTCATCCTTTTTGTCTATACAAAGTGGTTTAAAGTAGCCCTCTTGAGAAAGTATTGCACAAAACAGATGAATGTTTAAAACCACCTGTTCAGCTCTGCATAATAAATGACCTTTACTTCATTTTGAATTTAGTGAATGAATAAAAATAAGTTGGACTGAAAAGTTTCACAGATGAAAATCCTAAAAAGCCCTCTGCTGACTGAATTACTATAACAATTTTCTATTATCTATTAAAATCAAGCAGAGTTAACAGTAGGCTCAGAACTTTTATAATAAAAGTAAAGAAAAAAAATTAGGTAAATTGTCCTTTAAAAATTAGTATATAACAGTATATTTGTACCATTCATGAATGGAAAAATAACTATGTTACTTCAGATTAGTGTTTATTTCCCCTTTCCTCTCTTGTGAATGATTCTCAGCTGTATTTTAGATGTAAACTTAAGACTGGCAGACACACCCTAGCCACCACTTGCAATTGAACTACAGGTTGGTGTTGCACTGAAATGTAAGAGAGAATCCATGCCAGCATATTCAATCTACACAATATTACTAGTAACGCATGTTAAGAGGCATTATCCATTTCCACAGATAAAACATGGAGGAAACTCAGTAAGATGCTTTGAAGACCTGGACATTACTCGTGTAGAACTGGTAAGCGCACTCCAGTGCAGGTCTCAGGGTACTTACCATCCTCTGTGGGCACATAGATATTCAAATACAGACAGTCTTCATTTTGGTCTTGAACATATGTCACCACAGTATCCAGATTGGCTGTAAACCAGACTGGCAGCATATCGTTGAGCAGTGACCTCTCATCCAGGTACTGTGGGCAGACAGCGGCAAACTGTGTGGCATTGCGGACACCTGTCCAAGACGATGGTGGCTCCGGGGGCTGAAATCGCCTTTCTCCAGTCGGAGGAGAAGCATAAGGAACACCCAGGTACTGCTCCACTGGACCAAGGATCTCATTAGGCAAAGGTGTTCTTAAACCACGTATTTTGCCATAATTCGTAGTAACAACTGGGTATTGTGCTTGGCCATCAATGAGAGTAAATCTTATAGCCAGTGCAGTTATCCACAGGAGGAAGTTAGAATTCAACATGACACACACTGGTGTGAAGATCAAAGGCAGCCATAGGAGTCCCATTGGTTTCGACATTATTTAAATCAACATCAGCAGGGCTCTTTTTTCCACCGCCAGGAGAAAATTAATCAGTCAAGGAAAATGCAAACTAATAAAAAAGTAGTCAAAAGGAGATGAAGTGAGGCAAAATGTAACCTTGTTCAGGTTACAAAAAAACAAAAGCTGATGTGTGGTAGGTGCCTCAGCTGACTGGCTGTAGACAAATCCCAGTGTCAGAAGAAACAAGGGAGTGTTTGCCCCTAAGGCCCATCCCAGACTGTAGTGTTGAATTAATCCTGGCAATGCACAGCACTTCCCAACAAGTAGAGTGGTGAGAGAGCCGCAGTTATTCCACTGCCCCAGTGAAATGGCTCCTTTCAGTGATGTCCAGCCCACTCAGTCAGCCTGCAGGCAAGAGAAAACAAGCAATTCAAATCAACAGACAAATTTATATTGTCATAAACCTAAAACAAAAAAATAAATAAACAAACCAAAAATTATATTCATACACTACTTCCATGTCAAGGCCCACAGATGTTTTATGAACTTTAGACATCGTGGTTGGCTGCGTATTTCTAAAGACATGTAAGGTAGGACATCTAAAACTGAAGCCATAAGCTTGTCAGAGGTTATACCACAAAACAAACATTTCTGCTTCTGTTTATGCTTCCAAACCAAACCACAGTCCAAACACTTCTGATTTCAGGAAGAGTATCACATTTAAGTGCTAGCTTGAGGATATTTTCTGCCCTAAATAAACAGAATCTTCTTTTTAAGCCTATTTGCACTCCCACAGGAGCCATTCATTACTTTTGTTTCCTGTATTGGATAATCTCTTTTTGCTATGAGATGATGACTACAGAGTATTTTTCACAGATATTACTTATTTTCTGTAGGACAGCCTAACTTACCTCCACCTAATTCAGAAATTCCAATTAATGTAAAAAATAATTAGTTCAAATCAAGTGTGAGAAGAGTTAGTCAAAATTAGATACAAGTTTATTGTTTTTCATATCTTTATCCTATGTCTGACAAACGGAACAATGGAAAACTAAAAGAAAAAATAAACCATGATACAGTCTCTTAAGTCAGCTTTTGGCCTACATAATGTTACAATTATGTAACATTACTTGCTTGCATTCTCCTACTTTTACTTTTAGGTAGAAGGCAATTCATACAATAACTCTGTTAATTTTTAATGAAATACAAGTCCCTTACATTCATATGCTAACCATTACAAGTGTACAAATAAAGACACATCAACATTCTTCTACCGGCCCAAAGAAATTAAGGACTTCCTTTTTACCCATTATTCAACTCAAAACGACAGACAACAATTCCACAGGTAAAAAATGCCTTGTTATAGGAAACTGATATTGATACCTTATATTTTGCAGGATGAACACACATTTATATATCCAACTTATACATAAGTGGACTAGCAGGTCCTGTTTTCAATAAGGACTCTGATAAGGAAAATAATTTGAAAGATATTTTTATTCTCTCAAAACTCCTAGAATTCTTCAATTACTTCATTTTAGCACTCTTACCACAAAACTGTTGAAACACCTGAACACCAGAGGCCAGAAAAATACCAGATACATATCACTCGTGATGGACCAAAACTTCTATTGACATTTTCTCTAGGACTTGCAATTTGAGTGCCATTTCTGAAGGACAAATCATTAACAGCTGTAATTTTCATGCCCCAAGGGCACCACCAGGGCCATCAGTCCCTATCTGAGTTATGCTGCAGGAAGCCCTATGCCCAATTCCATGCCCAGCCTGGACCTTGGCCTCACTGAGTCCCCAGACAGATCTTGGACCTGACTCCTCACCCTGCCTGGCCTGATGATTATTGGATGGTGGCAGGGTCCTGCCCCTGTTCTCAACCCACCCTCAATGGGAGGCCTTAGGAGTTCAGAGTCTTGCCCTGACAGCTCTGCAGTGTCCACAGCTCCTGAGTCATCCTCCCCCATGGGCAGCCCCACTTCAGCTGCTCCCTGGCACTCAGAGTAGTCAGCCAGCTACGAGTCACCCAAAATTCCTCCTCAAGCATCACTTTCTCTTCTGATTTCTGCTACCATCTTTAACAATGGAAGTCAGCAGCAGGTGATTGATTTTGAGTAGTATTCCTCTTGCTCTGTCCCATGCTGACTTCAGCACACTTTACTGATCATGCAGCACAAATCAGATTTTCCAGTCATATCCTACTGAAGATTTAATCTGTGCTTAGGGAGGAGCAACAGATCTTATTCCCTTGACACCCACACTGCAGAAGTTTGTAATGGCATTCTAAGAAATGTGGAATACAGCACTAAGAAAATGGACAAGGTGGAAGGAAACACAGTGATCCAGATGATGAATGATAGAGAAAAAAATTTTCTGGGCAAACAGCAAGTGAAAAAAGAGGACACAAAACAAGAAAAGAAAATGGGAATGACAAACAAACAAGAGTAAACACATAACCAGCAGGGAGAGAACCAAAAATGACAACAGGAAGGAAAGTGGAAATCCTCAACTGATACAGCAGAGATAATATACAACTATAAAAAAAGTGACATATTAAATAGTGTGGCTTTTTTGGCCACTTGGGCACAAGGTGGCTCATATCCAGCCAGCTTTGAAACAGCACCCCCAAGTCCCTTTCAGCTGAGCAGCTCTCAAGATGCTGTTACCCAAGCCTGGAGCATTGCATGGGGTTTTTGCAACCCAGCTGCAGGACCTCTGCCTTGGCCTTATCAATCCTCATGTAACTGGCCTCAGTCAATCCAGCCTGTTGAGTTCCTTTTGCAGAGCCTTCCTACTCTCCAGCAGATCAATACTCCCATCCAATTTAGCATCTTCTGTGAACTTACTGAGGATGCACGCAATCCCCTCATCCAAATCATCAATAGAGACATTAAACTGGACTGGCCTCAGTACTGACCCCTAGGGAACATCACTGGTAACCAGCTGCCAACTGGATTTAACAGCATTCAACAGCACTCTCTCGGCCTGACTATCCTGCCAGTTTTTCACCCAGTGAAGACTGCACCCATCCAAGCCCTACACAGCCAGTTTCCCCAGGAGAATGCTGTGGGAGACGGTATCAAATGCATTACTGAAATCTGGATAAACAAAATCCACAGTCTTTCCCTCATCCACCAGCTAGGTTGCTTTACAATAGAAAGAGATCGAGTTAGTCAAACAGGATCTGCCTTTTGTAAACCCATTTTTATAAACCACTTAGCATGTGATGGCACTCAGGACGATCTGCTCCATGACATTCCCCAGTATCAAGTCAGTATCAAGGTCAGGCTGACAGGCTTGTAGTTCCCTGATCTTCCTTCTGACCCTTCTTGTGGATGGTCATTGCATGTGCTAATTTTCAGTCAACCTGACCTTCTCCAGTTAACCAGGACTGCTGGTAAGTGGTTTAAAGTGGCTTGATAAGCTTGTTCACCAGCTTTCTCAGGTGCATCCCATCTGAGCCCACAGACTTGTGGGTGTCTAATTGGCTATGGGTCAATAAGTATCAAGTCACTAACCATTTCTTTGTGGGGGCTTCACTTAGCTTTCCATACTTCAACTTCCAGCTCTGGGAGCTGTGCATCCTGGGGATAACTGGTTTTGGTATTATACTGAGGCAAAGAACCCAGACTGAGGCAAGAAAAGCAAAAAAAATCTTGTTTAGGGTGGGATTCCTGCCCATTTAGGCAGAAAATATCACACATTTCAGTTTATTGACATTACTAGAGGAATTACTATTTTCCTAAGGTTAGTTTCACATATAAAATGTATGCACACTCATACACAGAAAAAGACACACAAAATAATTTTCAGTAATAACATCGAGAGGCAAGGAAGAAGGCATGCTACCTATTAATTTGTGAACTATGAGGGCTATGCTATGATGTTAGATACATAATTGAAAAGGTTGGAAGATGTAAATAGAGTCACGGATTTCAGTTAGAGGTTAATCTTAAATAGAAAATTGTAAACATTCTAGAAAGGTTTTTAGATATATCAAAACTACTTTGATGTTATATGTATACAGTCAGATATTTAATATGCTTTTACATACTGAGTCTACAGGAAGACATGTACTTGTCATACCTTTATCTATTATCACTAATAGTGTTGCACTTTTTCCATTTTTTTTTTTAGTGCTTCTAATATTACAAAAATGCATACAAACTTCCTTGCAAAAAATTTCTAGTTGGAAGTATCACTCACTCAAACAATCGAAAACAATCAATCCAAATCAAAATATTCAGTTTAAAATGACAACTTCTGGCAGCACAACACACAAAGAGAAGTCAAGGAGGATCTGAAATCATATATGTTCATACATGATTTCATTATTGGCAGAGGAGTGTAATTTGAGGCTAATGAGACATTTATGGCCTTTGAAGAAAATGCAGGTTGAAGTTAACATGGATTTGTATCTAGAAATACCACTTGCACTTGTTTATTAATCTGTGCCCCAAGCCACACTTAGAGATGCTTAAATAGTCTATGAATCAGGCCTTTGGGCTAAACTGATGGTTTCCAGGATCTGCAGTTACCACTTTTCAACCTGAGGAGAAGATTGTCAGTAGCTCTACACTTATTCTGTAGCTGCTAGGAGTATAGAAGACATGGTTTAGAAGTTCTCTTTGTTCCAGCATAGAGTAGAAAACTAAAGTGATTTCAAGTTTTTTTGACCTGCTTGTCCAGGTCATGGACAGTTACAAGAAAACTGAACAGAAATATAAATTATATGAACACAGGAAACTGAAGACTGCACAGACGTACCAGGATTTCTCAGGCTTTATCTAAAACAACTGGTGCACAACAGTATGCCTCAGCTTTCGGTCGCTGACCACCTTTACTCTTTGGCCCTTCCTTCTACTCATATTCCCAAGGGTTTTTTTGGGCACATTCGTAAGTCTGACATTAGTAGGGGGTCAGGGTTAAAGACTCACATCCCTTTCATTAGACATACACTCTGAAAGCATACAGTCAGCTTGATTAGCTGAAATGTAAGAGCAACCAGCTAGTCAGTAGAAAAAAAATGACAAATGATGTAATCAATAAAATTTCAGATTCTCCTCATACTGATATTTTGCTAAGTATTTAATGCATTTCACAGAATATGGGGATTCAAAAAATACTACATTTACCAAGAACATGAACTGTGTTTCATCTTCATTCCATTCTCTTTGTCCCCTTGAAATAAGTAATTTTGAAATTATTAAGGAAAGAGAATATATGGTTGCTTGCTTTTTGGGTTTTCTTTGTTGTTTTGGCTTGTGTCTCTGTGTGTGTTTGTCTGGTTGATTGTTTTTAAACAAAAGCAATTAAAACATTATCATATTATAACATACATAAAGCTCTGTAATAAACTAATGTTGTGGTATGATACTGTAAATAAGAGCTACCCAAGACACAGACGTTTTTGAACAGGCCTGCAGTACTAATTTTAGCAATATGTCCATATGATTTGAAATATTAGCAGAAAACTAATCACACAGTTGTCTTCCATAAAACCTCTTCCCGAAGCTGGTTTCAATGCACATCTACCTCATAACCCTCTTAATAGTTACTGTATTCAAATGTTTGTTCAATAACAAAAAAACAGTTTTTTCCAAATATCAGTAAATGCATACTGGGTTTGTCTACGATCTTTCAAATTAAAAAAAAAAAAAAAAAGCAGTTATAACTTCTTTAGAGATTTTTTTTTCTGAGCTTCTAAAGCTTTCTTGATACACTGAAATGAGCTAATCCTCATTCTTCCTTATGCTACGTAAAGTTATTCAGACATATTAGACAAAATCATAGTGAACAACACAGAGGAGCACCAATCATGAACTTATGTGCACTTTCTGGACTGGATTACTTAGAACATTGGTGGGAAGTTTATTTACCAAAACTGGCCAATCATAAGATATTTTTGAATCTCAGAACTGTAACTAAAGCAATGTCTGGCTTTAAATTGACATGCAGTTAAGTCTTACGAGAAATTCTTTTTCATAATACAACATATATATGTATTTTGTTGTATTTTTGTAAGCATTTTCCCAACTGGAATAAATTATTTATTATTAAGTTATTCCTAAAAATACACACTAACACACAAAACACCCTCAAAACAAAATGAAACAAAACAAAAAAAAAATCTAGACTTCTAATAATCTTAACTGTAGACAACCAGATCTAAGCATGTTTTTTCTTAAACACTGCAAGCATTGCTACAGGAAAGATGATCAAAGGAGAGATGGGGCAGTGCTGTCCTGAGCCAGCTTCCTGCTCTACCTTGAGACTTGTGCTCAGTTCCCCCCATCCCAACTCACTTCCTGGGGAAGAGCTGGCTGTGCAGCAGTGAACAAAACACGCAAAAAGTCTAATTTACATAAGAGGCATGCAGATTGGGCCCCCTCTCACTTTCTCTTCTCTTTCTTCCTCTTTACCTGGTGGTTGCAGTTAAGAAGACAACTATACCATAAAGCAGAAGAGTTCCCTGATACGTAGTCCAGTGTCTTTGTTCAGCCTGATGAGAACTTACAACAAACATCATGCCCTGTACTGGTGGGTCATGACACTAATTTAGCATTATAAACTTCACTAGGGATGAGTATCTGAATAATGTGTCACAGGATCACGTATTTATTTATATTTATTTTTATTTGCAGAAAAAAATTCCTTCAAAAGTTAAACTGAGAAGAAAGTGAAACAAATTTAAGAACTATGATGTACCCTTGCTTAAAGTGAAAATAAATGCCAGATATACAAACATCACTATGGACCTTGAAGTTGGTCTTAGTTGTATGATTAAAAGTAACTGAAGACAAAGATAGATAATTTACTCTTTTTTTTTTTAATATGGAAATACAGACTGAAAAGGAACAAAAATTACATACAAACATTAAATTACGCAGGCTTGGGTGTTGTTTTTAAAGAACATGCTGCATTCACCCTTCTATGAATTTCTCCAAGTGAGAGAAATAGATAGGCCTAAATAGGCTTGGACAGTTTCAGTAGATCCCTCAGGTTAGAAACTACAATAATCATTCACTTTTCAGAAAACCGGCACACATTTCTTTCATATCATTGCTTCTTGCCCAGAGCTACCACTCTTATTCTGAATTTCTAAATCTGATACACTATCAAAAAGAACAATGGGATTATAAGAAAAAGCTGTGTGGTCCCTGCAATGTTTTTGAAAACTGCAATTCTCTCAATAATGTAAACAATTTGAAAAGCAAGCAGGGGGAAAGAAAACATGTGATTATCACTCCCTTTCAAGAAAAAACAAAGAAATTCACCTCAGCATTTTCTAAAAATCAGCTGTTTTGATCTAATTATAAGAGGGGGTTATTGAACAATCACAGATACGGTTTCCCTTACTTTTTCCTGTATTTGAAATTATAAAAAAACAGTATGGCCAGAAGGACCCAAGACTAACCGGGAATGCTCAGATAAGACAGTTGCACTTATCTCACTGACTTTTTGAACGGTAATTTCAACTGCTATTACATGTAAGTATAGAAGAATTTCAGTGGTTAGACAATTTTCATGATACTTGCTGCTTTTTGAGATAAATTGATGAAGATTGCAAATAAATATGAGGTGTCAGTATTAGGAGGGAAAAACACGGCATAAACTGCTTACAAACATAAGCCTGAAATAACTAATAATCCCAAAATTACAGGTCTGTTCCATTCGGCTCAAATCGTGATTTGAATTTAAGTTTCCCATCAACGTTTGAACACTGAAGCCATTCAATTGTGGTCTAATTGCAGCTGCAAAGTCTTAAGAAAATACTACATTTCTAGTACATATCAGGGAAATGTACAAAAAATGGCATCAGTACAGTCTAGCAAAACTGATGGCATAATTTCCAGCTTCTACTTCTGATATAACCTTGTAAAAGAAATGTAACACAGTATGGGTCTCTGTTTCTTTTATGCACCTGTGTTTGCTTAAATTCAGAAATGATACTACAAAAATAAAAAGATTATGATCTGAAACAGAATGTTCAGCCCTGAGTTTCTGTAAGGCAAAGCTCCTGTAGAGTAAAATCTCTTATGCCCAGAGCAAACCACTAATTTATGGATATGAAAAAAAATTAAAACATGCACACAAAAATCAGTATTTTATACATTAGGCTTACAGAATAGGCCTTCATAAGTTGAATAAACCCTCAAAAAAAAAAAAAAATCAAAGTTCATTACCTGCTACCACTGTAAGACCTTAAAAAAAACCCCATTTGTAACATGGAATGAGTCTTAACACCTCTCCAGTAAGAAAGGTCAAATGACTGAAGAGAAAAATTCTTAAGGGAGTCTATCAGGTTTTGTCTAAATATTATACAAAGAAACTCACAGGTCTCAGTCCTCTGTTTCTTGTCTTCACCATTGAACTTAAGTGCATGCCCTTGTCAATGATGAAAGAAACTAAAACTCTAGTCTGAACCAACTGAGAAACTGTCTAAGGGACTGATTGATATGCAATTTGATCTCTTGAGGCTATTTAATGATTAGAATTTGATATCTCCCTCTTGGCATTCCAGTCTCAGAAGAAGAGACATTAAAAATATTACAATAACCAGAAACAGGGTAGGAAAAGCAATTTAAATCAGCTGGGCATGTGAACATATGCAAAAGCACAGACACACACACACATTAATATATATGGCCAAAAAAAGTTGCTGCTTTATTATACAAATTCTTAGAACTGAATTACACAGGAGACAGGCAAGACATTTTCATTGCCTTACCTGGTTCAGTTACCAGGTGGTGATACTGCCTGCATTCATATGATAATGTCACAATTATGCATTCATTCTGGGAATGGGAAAGTTGAGTGGCTACCCTCATTAACATGAAGAAATCTAAACCCACACCTTCCTCTTTCAAGTTACAAACATTAGCTTTCACATAAGGCCGGGATAGCTGTGAGGACTCTGTGAAGCATTCTCAATCCTGAACCACAAGGCTTGATTCTGAGATTCTCACCCTTGGACTTTGAGAAAACTCTAATGTTGCATTCCCATAAAGTACAAACTTCCTTGGACAGGTATTCTCTTTTTCAAGCAAGCCTCAAGCAGTTTGTAGGAGAATTATTTCATAAAATAAAAATTGTGACTGGAGATTATCGTTACTATGCTTTTACATCATCAAATTTTATCAATTAGATCTTTCCCTTAGGTTTTCTTTCTTTGCTTGAAAGAGGACAACTTCAGCAGCATAAGGAAGAGTGTCCTCCAGCTTCTGTTCCTCTATGACTCTCCTCCTAACTTAGTGGGCTTTCACCCGATGAATTCTGTCTTGGACCACTTATATTTAAGAGGTGAGAGAACATGTCTCAGCAAGATAAGTATCCACAAAATGTGAAAAATGGGATCACCAGAATCACTCTAGATCAGTGTTGCTAGATCAACAAAGCTGGTGAAGGGGCTGGAGCACAGATCTTACAAAGAGTGGCTGAGGGACCTGGGGTCATTTACCCTGGAGAAAAGAAAACTTAGGGGTAGTCCTTGCTCTCTTCAAATACCTGAAAGGAGGCTCTAGCAAGGTGGGGGGCAGTCTTTTCTTCCAAATAACAAGCAATAGGACAAGTGGAAATGGCCTCAAGTTGGAGTGGGGGAGGTTTAGATTAAATATTAGGAAAAATTTTTTTCACCAGGACGGTTGCTAAGCAGTGGAACAGGCTGCCCACAGAAGTGATGGAAGCACCATCCCTGGAGGCATTTGAAAGGCAGGTGGAGGTGGTACTTAGGGACATGGTTTAGTGGTGGGTGTGGCAGTGCTGAATCTTAGAAGCCTTTTCCAACCAAAACGATTCTATTGTTCTATGACCTTAGACAACATTAGTGAGACCATTCCTGTGCTGCCTGCTGCCTTCCCCTCTTCCCAGCAAACACAGTTTAAGAGTTTGCCTAGAAGAGAATCTGTGGCATATCATCTGCTTACTGTCCTGTCTATGCTGAATTCAATAATGAAGGATGAAATTCTTGATTTTCTAGCTGACATAAGTACTGGGAGTTGTGAATTATATCACATACTTTATATGTGAATTATATCACATTTAGTGGACCACTAAAAGTTAAGCATAATATTACCATACAGAAGTCCCACTATGGATCCATATCTTAGGCTGTTTTTCCCACTAAGCATTCAGGGCCTAAGCAGTAAACTAGATAGGGCTAGAGCATGGACTCCAACATTGTCCTGCCCCAGTATTCATACCTCCCAGCCAATGCACAGGAATAAGCAGGGAGTAGGATAGGCCAGAGGTATTCCTCAACAGACAGATAGGTTTTTTTCTTTTCAGTATGAAAGATTTTCACTATAGACATGCATGCTCTGCTGTGTTACGTGGCCTCAGAGGCAGAGAACAGGAGCTGGATTATTTTACTTACTAAGAGATATAACCTCATGGGCAGAACCAGAGATATCTTTCCTCACCACTGATGGATGCCTGAACCCCAAGTTTGACTGTGCCTACTTTTATGTAATGTACAGTTTTTGCTTAAATCTAGAAAATTAGGGGGAAAAATAGAGGCTATGTTCCCCCAGAAAATTAATGATATATGACTGTCATCTCACATCAGAGATATTGACAAACCTGTAATATGAAAAGATGTACAAAACAACAACAACAAAAGTGAGATTTATTTCCAAAACAACAATAAAAGCCTGGAAAATATTAAGCAGAATCCAACAGCAACATGTAGAAATCTAAGAAACAGACTTCTGAAATTCCACCACCTTGGAAATGCAAATTCTAAAATTGTTACAAAAACTAGCAAGATATGCTACAAAGAATAATTCCATATAGTCACAAGCTTGAAAAATGTCTTCATGCCAGTTACTTGAGTTTTGTGTAGGTTTTTTTAATCACTATTATTTTCTATTGGTTGCCAAAACATGCCACAACATGCCAAAAAAAGCAGGAAAGCTAAGCTTGGAAAAGATAAAAAATTTTTTTCAGGTAGTTTTCTGTTCAGTTAAAAAGGTCCTACCTTTCAGATCCCACACTCCCAAATGATAAAAATCCAGTCATCTTTCATGGTCTTTTAACAAGTCCAAGAGAAATCTCAGAATAATAAATAAATGCTTTTCTCTTAGGTTAAAAAAAAAAATTTCTCAGAATTAACTGCATGACAACCCCTATCATTCTACTACATGGGAAACTTCAAAGCCATCTCACATGTAGTTAATTATATTTTCTTGCATCAAAGGGTTTTCAGAAATCTAATGCAACATATTGTATTTGCTTTGTAATGTGTAGAGCTGTATCTGAGTCAGAAATGGAAGCCAACAAAAACCACAGAAGTTGTCGTTTCTCCTCCTGCTCATCCTTCCACTCCCATTATTGGAATGTTTCCATCTTTGCCTAGCCCAATGAATAAGGTACCTTCTCTACCTTGGAAACACATACTAAAGCTCATGTTCATCTCCCAAACTGTATATGAGAAAGTCAGATATTCTGTCTATACCAGAAGCATATAGTTCAGGCAGCAATTCTTCCTACTGTAACATAGGTATTTGACATTAAATATGAGTTGAAGTCAACCACTATGAAAACATCCTGAAGATTATGTTTAAAAAGCCCAAGTGATTAGCCTAGATTAGACAGGTAACTGTCCTAACTGAGCTGTAGCAAGATGATTCTTTCTTTCATCTCTTACCAATATATACAGAATCAACTTTATAAGCACAGAGTTAAGAAATTAGTAACTTCACTCTTTGTTTCATACATGAACAAAGTCCTCATGACTAAAATCAGGAAGATCTTATTCAGCTGTGAATTTCTTAACAGTTTTTGTCTGTTCTATCATTAATTGTGCTGATAGTTTATCAAAGATGATGTAGCATCCATTGGTAGGAAATTCAGTATGCAGAGTTAAAACTGAAATTCAGATATTTTCTCACCTAACGTCCAATTAATTTTATTTTCTGGGGCTGTTTTTATTATTATTGCCATTAATATTGTTATTCCCATAGCCATCTTCAAGTTATTTTAAAGACTGCTGCAATGCATCTTCCCTGGTGTACCATCTTCACCTAATACTAGCCTTTACTAACATAGAACTGATAGGTTTGTGGAAAAACAGTATTATGTTAGAAACATTTGGGTTGTTTATTTTTAAAAAAACATGTTTCCCATGATTTTTTGGTTGCAATGAGTACCATTTATGAATGACTTTCTGACAAGACCCATACAATAATATTATTATCATACTATTTAGCACACCTACGTGCTTTCACAAGACTGCAAAACTATATGGGCACTTTAAAAAATGAGGAGAAATATTTTTTAACAATATGATTCCATGACAAAACGTTATGCCTTGGTACCTTTTCAAGACCCGTCTAACTCTTGTTTTTCCCTGCCTGAAAATGTCGTCTTATAAAAGTACCTATATTTTTCCTCTTTTGCACATAGCCTTCTCAGTTCTTTTCTAATTCTCAAATCTTTCTCATAGAGTGCACACTGCTAGCATATTCCTTTCTCCAAATCATAATTCTTTCCTGTGACTCTTTTCTTCTCCCTGGTCATTTGTTTTTAGCTTCTTTTGTATACAGGAAAAGTAATATGCCCATCAAATCAATCAATGCAAAATTGATTTTTAATTTGTGGAAGGAATTTATTTCATTTATTTTGTAAAGGGTTTCTTGTTTTCTTTATTTATTTGGTTTTGGATTGGGTTTTTTTCCCTTTTTTTCTTGTATCATATCCATATGGGATGATATTGCAGAAAAAAACCCAGAAAACAATTTGCAGCTGCCAGGTTGACTAGGAAGGACTGATCTATTTTTTCCTGCCCTCGGTCAACGGATTTAGGTCAGGATTGAGAAAAAATATACCTTGTCACATGGCAGGAGTTACAGCTTCCTGTGTGCTTCTATTATATCATCTTAAGAAATCTCACCAATAAAACATAATACCAACCAAAAATATCTGCCACAAACTAATGCAGTCAATTAATAGAACAGATGGAGGTCAGGGCAGACAATTAAATTCCATTGACAGAGGAGAAGATTATTCTACCTCATACTGGAGATATATCAGTAATTCCTGTGTGATCTGACTTACACTTTATTCTTCAAAATAATTCCTTCCATAATGCCTTCTTTGGCATGAGAGAAAAAAAATCCATCATCTAAAGGTCTTGTTTGTAGCTGTATATAATTATTTATTTTTAAATAGTGGGATAGTGTACACATGTTTTTTCAGCAGTATTCTTACTGATTCTCAGAACAAGCAAATCAAATCTCCTTTTTGCCTTTGTTTAGACAGCTGCTCCTTGAAGTCCGCCCCTCAAAAGGATGATACAGCTATCACCTTGGCAAGGTTCTAACTACTTTTTTTGGAATTTAATATTGTCTTCTATAGGTATTGAAGATAACCATCAAGGAATCCTGATTCATTATTTCTCTGGCCCTAAATTTCATCGTAATTGCAACAATTATCTTTCCTAAAGTCTTACACCAAGATGGTGGTATTTCTGGACATGGGAGCTACACTGCCAATAATACAAACTGTAAGTGTCGTTCCCATATTCTGGCAATATCAATTACATATTTTGTGTTTCAAACAGAAAAGAAACTGAGTTTTGGGTTTTTTTTGTATTCTGATTTTGATGATTTCCAGCATATAGATTTCAAATGATAAACCATAAACAGCTATAGGGAAAAATTGTTCAGCTAAGGAATGAAATTAAGTTCCCCGTGAGATATTTTTTCACAGAAATAAAACTTTGCATCAAATGACTTTCAATTTGTTTTTAAATAAAGGTCAACACAAGTTTTGATGACTCTTTAACACCTTTTTTTTAAGTTATCCTCATAGCATACTGTGGTAATATTTAAAATGCAACAAGCTCAGACAAAGTTGTACTAATACTATACTAATATTTCAAAGCACTGATAATCCATATTCCAAAAGACAATGAAGATGACAAGAGAATGACCTATTAGTGTAATTTCTGTGATTGCTCTGTCCCAGCTTCAATTTTCATTGATGAAATTCTAATACATCCATTTTCTTTGTCAAGCCCATCTATTGAAACTCCTG
Source organism: Coloeus monedula (assembly GCF_965178545.1). NCBI lineage: Eukaryota > Metazoa > Chordata > Aves > Passeriformes > Corvidae > Coloeus > Coloeus monedula. Next base: position 97,753,758 of record NC_138783.1, read on the forward strand.
CTTTCTTAATAAACTTAGATTGCTTAATTTCTGCACTAGCCTAAAGCTTTGTCTTTCAGATGTTTAATGAATTCTGCTCTCAAATTAATATACATTTTATGCTGAATATATCAGATCTGAATATCTTGTACCTTTATATAGCTTATTACCTCACTGTTTATACATTTTAGTTTTGATGGCTTCTAATGAAAACAGATTCTACTCCTGCCATTGTTTGAACTTTGTATTGTAGCCTCACACCATTCCACTCAATGAGTCGTATTTCACTAATATTTTATAAAAAATATTAAACAAAAACAATTTCAGTAGTCTTTAAAATATTTACTTCTGTTTCATTTGGTCAAATAAAGTATATTTCTTTTAACTTTCTTCCTTTAAACATTTATTAACAACAGAAACACTAAGTCTCTAATTATTCATCACCTAACTTTTCAAGTGACTCAGCATCATTATTTATTTTTTCCACCCTTTTGATACTTCCATATAATGAAAGGGTCATACTGTTATTTTAAATTCACCGAAAGAAAAATTGAATTGCTCTTAAATGAAAATCACAGGAGAACATATTGTTTGAAGTTGGAATGGGCCTCTGGAGTTCATCTGGTCCAGCCCCTCTGCTCAAGGAGGGATACCTGCAGCCTGTTTTGGTAACATTGTTTAAGTAAGAATAGACTGCGTCTCAGTGTACCAGCCAGATTGCTCATTATTCAGAGCTAGTTTTCAAGGATTTGCATCTCATCTTAATGAATCAAATTCATGACATATGCCTACCCATAAGAGTAGTCACAATGATATGATACAGAATAGGAAATATCACCTACGTACCTTTAAAGCAGAGAAAAAGCCTCAAACAATAGAAGCAACACAGTTTTTCAGTATAATTAACTCCACTGACTGCAAACTACATTAGAATTAAATGTGTGATTTAGTTCCAGATAGAAGAGTTTTGTTTCCACCATGGAGAGACAAACCACAATTTTAATAGATATTTGGTTGCAGGTTATTAATTTCTTACACCAAGAAAAAATGCAGCTTTTTAAGATTATAACAAGGCACCAAATTTTGTCAGTTACTTCCTGAAGTCATATTGAAAGATAAAAATTTAAGCTGGTTTTTCTAACATTCTGTGAATAGTTGTGTAAGCTTTAAATCCACACTCATGCTGTGAGCGCAGAAGAGCGAATTTCCATCACTATTAATACAGCTGCAACGAGGTGAAAAAGAGAATAGTACTACTTCATACATTTTCAGAAGAAACAGAGCCTCTAATGAAAGCTGACAGAATCTGATTTTACTTAACCTGAGTTGTTTCACTTGCACTCAGATATTCTGAGCTTTTTTTAAAGTTGTGGATAATAATATTACCATATTTGTGTTGTGTTCCCTTTCTCTGGCTTTTTTCTTGGAAAAGAAAAATGGAATGCAGAGCAGTATATATGAAAGAAAATGTGGGGGGGTTGTTGATAATAAACCTGGTAGAAAGAGTGGTTTAGATACTTTCAGCTTCCGTATTTAAGATCCAATAGAAAACACGGTGGGTGTGTGGGGGTGTGTGTGTATACATATATTGCACAACATCAACAGAAAATAAAAACAGAATAATGCTCTAAAAAAATGCTGTACAATACCAACTATCTGAGTCTAAATTGGCATGCAATTAAAGCTAAATGTATTTTGTATTCATATATACAAACAAACATATTTACCTTCAGAATCAAATAGTGATTTTCAATTCTAAGTAATTTCTACAAGCAGTTTGGCTTCCTGCTGGCAAAAGCATTTTATTTTTTTCTTTCAAAAAAGAAAGAAATATGCCATCATCTTCCCTAGTCACTCAACAGCTGTATCAATTTGTTTTCAGGGCAGTGATTAGCATAATTGTGGTGGATTACTTGCATTTGGCACAGAATGGAAGTAATTCAGTATTTTAGCAGATATGACATAGAATGTATGGGATATCCAGGCCCTCTGGAGTGGTGCTGGAAGTTTTTTTCCTAAAACTGTACTGAAAGCCTATTTATAAAACCCAAATCTGTCTGAAAAAATAAAAAACCTCAATTCTTCTGATGTGCTGTTTGACAAACAACCTTGTACTATGGCTAGGGCACACAACCATGAAATCAACTGCAAATAGCTACATTGAGGGCATTTCTCACAGGGGTTTCAGTGTGATATAATTGCTTTAAAAATCATAAAAAAACCCCAGAATATGATTCCATCATTACTGATTTTCTACTTTATCTCCACATTCCAGTTCTGATGCTGAGGTGCATACAGCGCTACATCTAGCGCTATATGAGTGTTAAAATTGATCAGTCATGTATACTCTCAGCTATTTACCTTAATACTCTTGCATGTTTTATAAACATGCATAGATAATCACTGTATGAGACTATACAGAAATATGATAAAATTATAAAATGGTTTTGGTTGCAAGGGACCTTTAAGACTATCTAGTTCCAACCTCCCTGCCATAAGCAGGGATGCCACCCACTAGACCAGATTGCTCAAAACCACCCAATCTGTCTTTGAGCACTTCCAGGGATGGGACATCCTCAATTTCTCTGGGCAACCTGTTCCTGTGTCTCGCCACCCTTAAAGTAAAGAACTTCTTCCTTACAGCCCCTCTAAATCTATGCTACTTCAGTTTAAAGCCATTCCCCTTTGCTTCCTGTCACTACAGGCCCTGAAAAAAAGTATCTCTCCACATTTCTTGTCAGCCCTTTTTTATATATTGAAAGGCTGCAGTAAGACCTCATAAGAGTCTTCTTCAGGCTGAGCAACTCCAACTGTCTCAGTCTGTCTTCACAAGCAAGGTGTTCCAGTCCTCTGATCATCTTTGTGGCTGTCCTTTGGACCCGCTCTTACATGTCCACATCTTTCTAGTGTTGAAGACTCCAGAACTGGACACAGCATTCCAAGGTGGAGTTTCACCAGAGCAGAATAAAGGGGCAGAATCACCTCCATGGACCTGTTGGCCACTTCTTTTGATGCAACCCAGAGTACAGTTGGCTTAGGGCTGCAAGCACACACTGCTGACTCATTAACAATTTCTCATCCACCAGTACCTCCAAGTCCTTCTTTGCAAGGCTACTTTTAATCCATTCACCATCCAGCCCCTACTGATAATGGATCTGGAAGTGCCATGACACAGGTGCAGGACCTTATGCTGGTCTTGCTGAACTTCATTAAGTTTTCATGGACGCATTTCTGCGGCCTGTTGAGGTACCCCTGGATGGCATTTCTTCCTTCAAGTGAATCAGTTGCACCACTCATCCACAGACTTGCTGAGGTGCATTTAATCCCATTGTCTATGTTACTGATGAAGATATTTAATAGCATTGTCCCAGTATGACCTTTGAGAGACATCATTCATTACTGGTTTCCACCAGTAATCAATGTAGCCCTTGGTTTCCAAACCTAGATTACAACCTGTATAAAAAGCATTGCATGATATGGTCATCCTCTGTTATAGAAGCTGGAGCTGATGATCCCAGAAATCATCTTCTGTCAGTTGTTTCTAAAAGAAACTTGAACTTCAGGGTGCAGAGCTCAAATTAAGTCATGGGGATACTAGAAGGACACAAGATTTTGCCATTACACAGAGCTATTCCTTTTATATGAAAACTGAGGGAGATAACTGCTGTACAGCAGGTAAAGGGATATTTGTTAAGAGATATAGATGGTCGTCCCTTCTTGTCAGCTACTGAGTTGTCCAAACAAAACAAACTGTGGTCTTGTGGTTAAAAATGCAGATTCAGTGTGTTCTGAACCTTGACAGGAAGAGGACAACTGCTTGCCTGTAATTCATTTACACTGGAAACTTGTGCTCAAAAGCTTTACTGTTCTTAGAAAAAAAACCCCAACACTGAGTTATTATGTACTTTCTTAAGAGTTAAGAGTTCCCTGTAGAAACAGATATAACAGATATAACATCACTCACTACCTGTTATTCAGTACAGTAGATTTAAATTATGAGTCACAGTGATAAAACATTTTCAAGTTTAAACACTGAGATAGTAAAATTTGCACTCTAGTTCTTTGAATTGAACATGACTGAACTTTAAATGAGCTGTCTGTGCAAAAGAGTGTGATTATTTTTATTTCACTTTTACTTATTACTCATGATGTTATGATTCAGTGAACTCCCATTATCCATGAAGTCTGTATAATGTTGAAATTACACAACTTTAGCCATTCTCTATTATTGTTGTACAATACTTTGTCTAATGTTACGTTCAAATTAATTTTCTACAAAATCAATTATATTTCTGGAAGCATTACTTAGATAAGAACAGTGTATGAGTCTTAAAGATTCAAGACAATCATGACTCATACTTTTATAAAATTGTTTAACTATCTTCCCAAAGCTTTTAATAAAGCCAGTCATCTTAGGTAGAAGTTTTAAAATTACTTAATTACATTGCCACCTGAAAGTAAATTTAATGACCTGAAAAGTTTTGGTGTTTGCTATTTCATATCTGAGTAATACTTGAAAATGTATTCCATTCTCATTTGGGTTCTTCAGATATTCACATATTGGTGGAGGTCATCAGAGTTTACCTACTTCTAGGTACTTTAGGTCAGTCATACCAAAATACATAACTAAATATTGGAATAAAAAATTAATGGATACATCGCTTTGAATTCAAATGGAAGCAAGGAATTATTTATATTCATTAAAGAATCTGAATATTTTGATTCCACTATTCACAGTAGGTCTCTACCTTTAATGGAAAACACACCCTAATATCAGTGATGTACTGGATTTGCTAAGATTAGGCTTACCAGTAACATCTCACAGCAAAGCAGATGATGCAACATAATTTATTTTTTCTAGATCAACTGAGACGCACTGGATTTATGATTTCAGAATACTCTCCCTGGAAACAAATTTGTAGATGCATAGAGAGCTTTGGAACATCCTACAACCAAATCTAGACAAACTCTAATTAAAGCCTGGTTAAATTTCCAAACAGTAGGTGTTAAATTCAATTCACACTACTGGAATTTCTTGAAGAAGATACAGTTTCCAATTTGGAAACCTACTGAAATGCTGAGCATCAGCCTCAATTAATTGACATGACCAGACCATCAGTCTGGGTTCAGTTGGTAACTTCATTAGTTGCTTCTGCTTATCAGTTATGTTTCAGTCTGGAAAACACACCTTCTATCTTTATAAAAGGAAAGAATTTTAAACTGGGTTCTTTCCTTCCTTCCTTCCTTGTGTTTCAAAATTAAGAACTGGTAGGAAGAATGAACACTATAATGTCAGCAGGGCCTATGTATCATAGTACAGGTCTTAGGAGCCTACATAACTGATAGATTTCCATACTAAAATTGTGCAAATATTTCACCAAGACAGAAAAAATGTGGGGAGCATTTTTTTCCACCTACAAGTATAAAATCAGTGAGAGCCTAAAAAGAAAACTGGAGGAGCTGAAGATGCTGCTTAACCAGAAGTTGGACTGCTCAGCTGAGTACACTTTCACATACAGCCTTAAATCCTGACAAGAGGAAGGCAAAGATTCTTATCTGAATCCCAAGAGCTGAAAAGTAAGCTGAGGAGTGCTGAAAGCTCTAAGAATGAGAATATATTGTGCCCTGATTTTCCTCAGAGAACAAAGAGTTGATCTGTTTCCTAAAACTCCCAAGACTAAAACTGGAGCAATTTATTCCTGCCTTCTAATATAAAGGCTTTATTTTTCCTTCACATTTGTTACCATAAATGATACAAGACAGAAGGTTTGATCAGAATCTGAGAACATGATCAAGAATCTGACAGTATGTGGCTATATCAAAGAAAAGACACAGCACTTCACAGACTACCACAGGGCTCCATCTGCACATTCAGCTGTCAGGCTGGGATTCTAGAATGAAATTCCACCATTTAAACTCGCTTTACACTTCTGATGTAAGATCAAAATCTGAGGACAAGGCACGGGCCATTTGTTTGCTTCAATTTTTGCTACTATATTGTGCATTTCCAGAAAATACATTTCATGTACCCCAAACATAAACTGATGTTTTCTGTTCTTGAGAAAGATCATGGGTTTATCATGTTGAAGAATTTTATCTGGAATTACGGATGAGAAAGATAGCAAGTAAGCAGTTAAAATGTTCAAAATTTAGGGATTTCTTTCTGTATTTCTCTTAACTAAAAGAGTACAACATAGCCAAAGTCATAGTCAAAACCTGTCCAAGTTACTGTCCCTAGTTATTTTTTTAATTTTTTTGTTCTTCTGTTCATAAATGGATCCCTATTGTCTTCTGAAGATACAACTTTAATGCTAGTTTGGCTTGAATTATACATTTTCATGAAGGCTTTCAGATCCATTTCTATTTGTCTCCTGAAATATTCTCAATACAAACCTTTTCTAGACAAAAAAGGAAATTAACAAATATTTTCGTAATTCTATTGTGTATTTTGGAGTACCTCAGGGTTGGCAGTTGAACACCAATATTTGTGGCTACTTCAGAAAATTAGCAAACAGAGAAGCAGAAATAAATTTTATCCTGATTTATAACTCCATTTACTAATCTCTTTTCCTTTGGTTGCTTTTTTTAATGTATAGTCCAATTATCACCTCACATGAACAAGGAAATTTTCAAAAGGCACAGCTGGCTTCTGATGTTCACTAACTTGCAGTGTGAGTTAAAAGCCAGACATCAATAGGCTCCATCTCACTTTTCTGTTTTAATGTTGTTTGCTTCCTTTTCTTCTCCTTCTCTCTGACTTTCCTGCTGTGCGTTATGAAGAACAAACAAAATGCTGAGAAAACAGAGGAAACTAAAATCACACCATCCCTCAGTTTCCCCTTCAGAGCCCTCTCCCCAGCGTCTTGTGGTCTATCTCAGTGGACTGTGATTATCTTGAGATGAGACTTTCCCTTCTTGAAACATGGCTGTGGCTTATTCTAGTGCCAGACAAGGTAAATGTACCACAATTTTTTAATCCCAAAGGAATTGTTATTATTTCAACCCTGACTTTAGCTTTATATGAGCCTTGTATTCTTTATATCACTTGCTTTTCTCATTCCTGAAAAAAAAGTCATGAGTTGTCTGAAGTAGAGTAAGTGAATTCTATGTATGTCATTCATGCATATTGTATTACTCACTATATAACCCTTAAGAGTTCAGATATTATCACAATCAGTGTGGATGCTAAACTATTAAACAGGCCGCTGTTCATAAAGTATTTTTTGTTCAATTGCATGTAAATTGCTACAAATTGGAATAAACATGGTTCAGTGGTGCAAATCACAGGAATTTTCAAAGCTGTTATTTTCTTTGTCTGAATTTTACATTTCACATAATGGTACCCTCTATTCTCATAACTAGCCTGTCACACTTTGAATTATTGCTTATTCACAACTTTCTCATCACATCAGATATATTATTATTCCATCTCCTTGAATTTAGGTCCCAGTGTCAACAGAAAATTGAAACATTGTTGTACTACAGCTAGTGTAATGATTACAGAAAAAGTCACATCTGCTTTGAAGTTCATGGATAATATAAAGTGAAAAGGAAGAATGTGCACCAGAGAAACTTTTCTGGTCTCTTTTATATCTCATTCCCTTCTCACTAATCAATGTGTCAGGCACAGTATGGAAGAATGGTAATTAGATTAGGGTGTTTTATAAATAGAATATATTCTATGCATAGATTTCTAAATAAAACCCTTGGCACGTATTTCTTATTGATATAAGAATGTTTACATATCTGTGTACATGTATATACACATACATATAACTACATGCATTACCTGTGTGCATGCCATACATTAAAATATGTTCTCTCATATTTTGCTAAAAACTGAGAAGAAAAAATAGATCCTTATTGCTATAGCGGGGATTACTGTAACACGCATATATCAAACCAGGAGTCCCGTGGAAAAGAAATATCTATGGACAGATTCGTGGTAGCTGTTTCAGAGATGTTTATTTCCCCAGCCGCATGGCCGGGGCTCTGCCCAGGAACTGTTCCAGTCACGGCACCTGAGGGTCCTTCTGCCCGCGCAGGGAACACAAACCAACCCATGGGAACGAGGCTGAGCAGGGGCAGGGAAACCCCGTGCCTGTGCCCTCAGGGCCCCTCTGCCAGGGCTCCATGGCAGGGGAGGGACCCCAACACTTGCCGTAACAATATGGAAACAGCAACCAAGCCTCTTTTTTAGTACAGCCCCACAAGAACTCTGGAACCCAACCTTGTAATGAAAACTGAAGACTGTCAGCTCTATCTGGTACAGTGTGGCCAGGAACCCCCAAACTTTACTAAGTAGCAGTGTCACAATAGCCAGGTTTAATCTCATGTCTTTTAACTACAAACTGATTGGCATCATTCAATACTTATAGAATGGAAAAATAATAACAATTGATGCTTATCATTAGTAAGCACATAAACAGTGCTAACGCTTACAATGAACTGTATTCCCTGTCTCATTGAATGAACACACGGTAAACAAACCTTTCAACTGGATGTATATATGTCCTGGGTTGCAGTGTATTCTATTACAATCCTCATGAGCTGTTGAAACCAGGTGGGGCAGTGTTTCCTTGCCTCCTCCCTCTGGACTATCTTCTGTTAATGAGCCCAATCAATGCCTTGCTTAATGACTCATCATCGCATTGTGACATGCTCCACCCAAAGGGAGGAACCAAGCATTCCATCCAGGATATAATCTGAGATTCCAAACACCACAGACACCCTTTCCACGGGATTCCCAGAGGACAGGAGCTACACAGCCATCACTGGACCTTCCAAGGAAGAGCAGACCCTTCTACAGGATCACCACTTCAGGAGGACTGCAGCCACCATTTCATCGGACTGCTACCACCACCCTGACTAGCAGGCTGTATCTTGACCCTGTCAGTTTGAACTAGTGTTTTCTGCCTTTTTTTTAAAATTTCCCTTTTAAATTGTTATTCTGACTTGGTGCCTCCCACTGGATTGTGTTCAAACTAGTACAATATATTGCAAAGATATTTCAAACACAGCAACAGAGACTTGCCATCTTTCTTTTACATATTTTTATGAAAAAAGGAATTGCTATGAACATACTTTTAGTACTTACCACTGTGTTGTATTTTTGAGACGGCTTCAGCATTCCCCCATAGGAGGCAGCATGATGTCATTTTAGTTACAGCAGGAATTTTTCCTGTTAGGAAAAAATATATAGTGTTCTTCAGTAAATGAAGAAAAGAAATGCATGGTTATGAGTCACAAATGGTGAATAGGTTACTTAAATAAATCACCTGTAATGCTGTTTTTCAAGATTCCAAAAAGAGGGAAGTCACAATATTAATTACCACACAATAAATACATTAAGCATAGTGTATTCATTTCTGTCATAAAAATTGCTAGCAATATTTTTTTCTTTGCAGATTGATCACTGCTACGAAGACAAAATTGTCTTTAAACCTGTATACCACAAAAGTATACATTTTTGAGAAGCTGCTAAGGCAAGTAAATAATTTGAAATCCAAGAACCAGAAGAAAGCATGACCAAACATTTTGGTTTTAAATATTTCTGTAAACATATATTATGCATAGCCAAATATAAAATTTGAATAGTCGAATATATTAAAATATATTCAATTTAATCTAAATAATCAATTTTTTAAGCCATTTTACTATTGTTTATTCTTTCCTATGTGTAATTCAAAACTATAGTTTATACTTCAAATGACGTTTTAATGGATAGACCATTTCTGAAGAAACTATCCATTTTAGATAGACTATTTAGATAAATACTGGTATTTATCATCAGTCTGTTCTGTCAAGAGTATCTTGAGACACTGTGATTTAAAACTCAAACCTTAATAGTGTTAAGAAAGGTATTTCAGGTAATTTTAATAGTTTTCAAGACTTTAATACCTTAATTACTTCTCTTCCCTCCAAAGCCAGCAGATTTTATGGGAAATATGCACTCTACTTTTCTTTGCATCACTCTTAAAGGCACTTCTTTCTTATCATTTATTCTTATTTTAATTAAGTTGCTCAGCACACAGATTGTAGATTCTGCAATTTGAATCACAGTGAATACTTCCTCATGAATGGTTTGACTCTCTACAGCCAAACCATTCCCTGTAAGTGCAATTCATTGTAACAGCTGCAAACACAGGCCTCAGTTCTGTGTAAACACAGTGATTATCTTTATAGGCTGGAAACAAGTACCAGTGGATGTCTATGTGAATATACATCTGAAAAGGAGAAATTCTGAAATATGAAGAAAAGCAGAATTCCTTATGAATAAGGAATGTGTGAAACATCCTAGCTAAACTGTCAAAGTGTCCATCTGGACACTTGCTGCAGGGGAAGCCTGGCAACAGTGTGGCTTTTCATATACACCCATTGAGGAATCAGATGTTGAAGTTTAGGACAATCTTTATTCCAAGCTATGGTAATGTCTTAAATCTATCCACATGACAGTGGCACTTTTACTGGAGATTTCACTGCTCACATAGACTTTGACAGTCATTCCAATTCTCCAAAAGCAGTATGTGATTAAACCTAGGGTATAAGAAATAAGGAAGGATTTAAGGAATGGCTGTGAATGGCAGTGAAAATAAGCTAAAGCTAACACAGCTTCACTTCTCAGTTATTTTAAACCTGTGTTTCTTTATTTCAACATCCTTTATAGCTTAATTACTGCTACAGGAAGAGAAAAGAGAAGAGAGTTCAGCTTTACTGGTAAACACAGGGACTGCATTTACTGTCTCCCCTTGATACCAAAATAATCTCCAACTTTAAAGCATAAATATGAATTAAGAAAGTACTACTTGTGAACTAGGTTTTCCAAGTTTACCTCTGTACCTATGTGTTTATCCTTTTCACCTTGATATTATCTTACACTGTCTTCTAGTTGTCCTTGGCAGCCTGAATTTGATTGTAGATGACTAGGTTATAATTTAAACTTTATATATTTTAGTAAACCACAATGTCCATTTACAGATCATGTTTAGACTTTATCTCTGCAATAGTCAATTGCTTTCAAAAGAGCAACAGTAAATACTGTACTTCCTTTCTATCGGGAAGCATGGGCACACATTAAAAGAATAGCAGTTCAGTCCTAAGACAATATAGGCATTGTCTACACACGTTTTTCTTTTTTATAGAGCTATTTTGTCTTCATATCTGTGACAACTGATTTCCTCATACCCACAAAATTTTAATAAAAATATTATGGGAATCTGGCAGTCCCTCTAAGCATATTTTTTCTGAAATTTTTTAACAGGTTTGCTCACCATCTCACAGATGCATTTGTAACTTAAATCTGATGGTGCTATAATGGCCCTAGTTTTAATGTTACCCAATTTAAACTTACTTACTTGAGTAGTTTCTCAGAATTACCACAACTGTCTCTGATTTTATAGGTGATACAACAGGAACCCATTAATACCAACATTCTGTCATTGCGTACAGTTATCTCAGTCTACTTGAGAAATAAAATCTCTGTCTCTTAAAAAATACCATTTTGTTTTGAACATGATGACCCACTCTCTCCAGCCATCCCCAAAACCCCTGAGAGCTCCTGGAAATACCTAGATATAAGCTAAAAACATTTGTTCATTCTTTGATGCTCAAATTTATTCAACACAATTACTGGACTATTGTAATTAACTTCTGTTTGAGTAGATAGGTTCATGAAATCTAAGAAAATGCACCCTTCTGAATTTAATCTTAACATCTTTAAATCTGTAACCTTTACAGTGTTTATACACTTTTCCCTTTCAATTCATTTTCATACCAAGTTCTTTCTTTTGAAAATTTTCACAATAAGCTCTCCCTACTGTTAAACTGAAAAATTTCATATGTAGTGACAGCAATTGTATTTCACAGCAATTAAATTATTGAATCTTTTTAACTATAAACAGAAAATCAGTAATGAAACAATGGGTCATAGAATATGTTGAGCTGGAAGGGACTCATCAAGATCATCAAATCCAACTCCTGGTCCTGTGCAGGACACCCCAAGAATCACCATGTGCCTAAGAGCATGGGTAAGTGCATGCAGGCAGTTCTGTGATATTCCCTCAGTACCAATAGTCCAGAAGCCAGAATATCAAATAAGCAGATGTTGCTATTCCAACTCCTTATTGCCTGGACAGTTTGGGAGGAAGGCGCCATTCAGAAGAGGAAAGCTAGTTAGAGGTAGATCTCACAGCAGGAAATATACACAGACCAGCTAGAGGAGTATCAGAGATATGCAAATGAAATCATTTTTTCCTCTAATTAAAGTATATGAAAGCAAAATAACTAAATCTGACCATAGGCTTCCTTTGTATTTTAGTGGGGGGGAAAAAGACATCCTGAAATGTAGAAGACTTATTAATCTTCATGAGTCAAAGGGTGTGGGCTTCAAATTAGAAAATGAACAACCCACTCTGCACATATAACAGCTGAGGTAAAGTTGATTTTGAGATATCTAAGAAATGAGTGGTGGTATCTTAATTTCTTTACTTGAACCAAATATAATTAATTATCAAATAATGCAAGGGCAGTGAAATGTAACTTCTCCTTTGCTGAATAGGCAGTAACTCTCTCTTTGCCTAAAGGGAGGAAATTCATCTAGAAGAAACCTCCCATTTTGCAGACCCATTTTGGAACTTCAATCGAAAGCAGCACACCAGAAGACAGGAAGCCTCTCATCCACACACTCCCTCTCAATGTACTTATTCTGAGTTACAGTCCTTGTCTTCAAGCAGATCAGAAAGAGACGTGAATCCTGTGTTTCTTCTTTCTCTCCCATATACATTCCTCATGATTCTCTGCTCATCTATTTCTGTTTTAAGTAGTTGAACCTCTGAACCTTTCTGTACCTCTAGTTTTGATTTCTGCCTGTCCCATAAAGATGCCCTTGTGGCAGCAATAGTCAGAGAAAGCAGGGAAAAAAGACTGACACTACTCTGAAGCCAGAGATGAGGGACTGTATCCTCAGCCACAAATAACTAAAATATCCTACAAAACAGGTGGGTGGCTTCAGAGAGAAACTACAAGAAAACAAAAGATTAGGATTGTATGAATCTTGGCAAGGTCTAAGGGCAGGAAAAAGTGTAGCAGAGACCAAAGATGAACAGAGGAAGTAGGCAGAACAGCCTAACACAAACAATAAACAGAGACTGCTCTTCAGAGAAAATGGGCTGCTACCAAAGATACAGCAGCAGCAAAGAAGCAGTAACACAGGAATGGAAAGGCTGAGGCTATCTCCACAGGATGCAGATGGAGAGGAGAAATGAAGCTGTGTGTAAGGCATGATGGCATCTAGGAACAAGTGATATGAATTTGCAGTGATGCTTACTTTTTCCATAAAGTACTAACATTTCTTGGGAAGTCTTGCCTTCAAAGTTATTTGGATATGAATTTTTGCTAAACCAACTGGCGAAACACAGGTTAATTTCTCACATGGGCCACATCAGAAACATCCTGAACCACCTATCAAAAAAAAGATATCATGAATGATCTAGCATATAAAAAAGATTAAAAACTCTTCCTCATCAGGAGAATAAATGAAGGTAAATATTTGAATAGAATACACATTTCATTACAAAACAAAGGATGAAAGGACGACAATATTGGTTCAATGAGGTTCCAAACAAGCCTAGTAATTAATACTACAGGTCAAAACCTGAAAATTTGCAGAAAAAACATAAGCCATGCTGAGGGGGAAAAAAGACAAAACAAACCTAAAAACAACTAAAAAAACCCCCAACAACAAAACAAACCCAAAATACAACAACCAGGCTGGAAACAAAGACATTAGACTCACTTTGAATCAAAACAAAACATATCTTCTGAAGAATTTGCAAACTGCTATGAGAAGTCAGGTGGAATTAAACTCATGAAGCCTAAGCCGAAAACAGCAACACAAACCAGAGAAATGCTGAAGATGCAGAAGAGAGTAATTTGCT